>NC_091954.1:94990295-95290295 GCF_031021105.1 Erythrolamprus reginae
CTTTCTTTGGAAAACAAAATGTTTAAAGAAAAGAATAAAATCTGTCAATACTACATGTAAGTAGCATCATTTGGAAAACAGGATGGGATGGAGCAAATGAACATATATGGACAGCATATCTATTTAAATATGTGTTTAGTTTATATTTATGGAAATACTAAAGGTGGAAAATTTATTCTACAGTAGTTTCTTTAGATGGTTAGTAAAACACAATATATCACAGAAAGAAAAGAAATAGAACGGAATAGAATATAATATAATAGGAAATAGAGTTGGGAGGGACCTTGGAGGTCTTGTAGTCCAACTCCCCCTGTTCAGGTAAGAAACCCTATACTGGTGATGGTGAACCTGTGGCACGCGTGCCACAGGTGGCATGCAGAGCCATATGTGCCGGCATGGGAGCCGTTGACCAGCTCAGCTGGTTTTTGGGTGACACGTGCATGCTTTCTCCTCACCTTCTGTGGCCTGTGCCTTCCTATATCTGGATATTCCACCGCAGTGCTGTTTGGGCATGCAAGGCTTCCCCCGCCCCTAGCTCCATTTAGGGATGTGAGACCAAAATGGGAAGGTTGCGCGTGTATGCATGGGGGTCATGCATGCATGTGCAGAGGGTGGGACGTGCAGGAGAGTTATTGCATTATGGGTGTGGGCACTCATGCACATGCAAATGCACATGCGGACACTTGGTGGGACGTGCAGGAGAGTCATTGCATTATGGGTGTGGATGCACATGCAAAAGCACACACGGACACTTTTGGCACCCGAGGGAGAAAAGATTCGCCATCACTTCCCTATACTTCTTTACAACTTTCTGTGTTGGAGTATTCACAACTTCTGGTGGCAAGTTTGTTCCACAAATATTGTTCTGAGCCCAGAATAGGACAGCTTAATTAGAAATATTTTAGTTGAATGTTCTGAGTTGATTGTATTCCAACATGACAAAACTGTGTGTTGAATCTTCAATCATATATACAGGGAAACCTGAAACAAGCCTCTTGTTTCTTTGTTTTTCATCATTGAGACACAAATGTTGATGTAAGAGTCTACTGTGTGTTATATGCTACCTAACCTTTCAATCTAAAAAAAACCCTGGTTATAGGTGTTGTTTATAAAATATATTATAAAATCTTTTTTGAAGTCCAAGCAATAAATAAATTCCCAGTAACAAGTACTGGAAAGAAATAATAATCTTTTTACTGCTTGGCTAGATGGAAATGAACTCGGCAAAGAGTTTAATCGTTGAATTTATTTCAACAGTCAACAACAGAAGCACATTTCTTTGGTTGTATGTGGCTTTTCCTAATGTATATGCTTAGACTGTGTAGCTTTCTGATTTCTGAACTTTCCTGCAAAGCTGAATGTAAATGACAAATTTCAATTAATTAGTGTCAAATTACAGCAGTGTCTGCAATGAAATGCACAATGTTCAAATTTGCATTTGATAAGCTGCTTAAAAAGCATAATGCACACAGAATATATTGAGATAGCACATATGACATATCACAACTAATGAATTCTATAGTAGCAAATTTAAAAACAGCAGTAAAGTTATCAATGAAGCATGCAATAGCATGTGCTGAAATGATTTTTCCTCACGTGACATTACCTAAATATAACTATTGGTGACAGGTATGAAATGCAAAGTTTGCTGATCTCTCCAAGTTGCTGTAGCTTTAAAAAAAATTTTTTTAAACTCTGTGGGTGATTAGGTCATTAGAAAGAATGAAATGAAACACCCTGTAATATTCTGAGCTCAGAACAAGCTTGGAACATTTTAAACAACTGTTTCAAGATGGGAAAGCTTTGCACATTTCTGATATAAATTGCATTATATTTTATTCTATCAAGCTACTAGTGATGATATATTTTTGTGTAATATTGATTGATTGGTTTGGCTTCTATAATTATTACAATTTGTGTATCTTTTATTGTGTATTATTTTGGCACTAGTTGATTAAATAAAAAGTTCAAAAAATGTTAGACGACACTCAGGATTTATTCTTTTGAAATGTTAAAGTATGTGTTTTGTTTAATGCACTTCACCAAAACATAGCAAACACATTGGGTTGGATCGGTGTTTGGGCTTAGTTACACTTGGTTAAGCCGTGTGGGAAAAATCAATACATTACTCTTTGGATTAGAGGTGTTGATTATGAGATGGATGTCAAATAAATTTTATAAATAAATAAATGTTTTCCATTCATAGTAACAGAATTTAATTGCAAGTAGCTCAGTACAGATTTAACCCATTGCTTTTGTATTTAAACAACATGCTCTTGTTGCTCCTGCATAAAATCTCTCGAGTAGTGGGTAGCTTAACATATATTCATTAAGGATTTGAAAAAGATATGATACACTTTTCCAGTAGATAATGTGAAAGGTCCTAAAGTTTCAGACATTTTTGGTTCATCTATGTTGCTGAATTAGAATTGTTTCTAATTAATCTCATTAAATTGGGCAATGAAATCCAATATAGACATTAGATTTGTTTTGACTCTGCATATGTTAAGCAGTCAGGTAATTCTAGATAAGATCAATTTTATCCAATACCATGTCTTTTTTTTAGTTATGAATTACAAAAGCGGACAAATGACCTGGAAGCACAGAAAGGAAAAATACAGGAAGACACCAAAGAAATTAATGAGAAGAGCAGCCAATTAGCAGATGAAATGAGAAATAAGAATGAAGCTTTGAAAGAAGTAGAAAAGTAAACATTTATTGTTCTCTTATTTGGCAAAACTTAGCAAAGTTTGAAGGAGTACTGCACTTGTTCTATTTGCTGTTCATCACTGATGCATTATGGGTAACAAGTGTGACTTTTATTTTTTGTAAAAATGATGAAAATAAAGTTCATTGGCTCATTTGAGGGTTTCCCAAACTGGGGTGGGGAGCTACAGATAGAATTCAGAGAATTCAGGAGAGGCATAAAGAACTTAGATCTTTCTCAAAGTTTTATTGTATTTTTTTAATTTGGTTTTTGTATTTTTAACAGGAGATATATACAATACAGTGATCCCCCGTTTATTGCGTCCCCAACCATTGCGAACAGGGTACTTCGCTATTTTTCAACCCGGAAGTCAAAAATACCATCTACGCATGCGTGCCAGGCACGCATGCGTAGATGGCAGCGGCTTCCCTGGGTCTTCCCCCTCTTGCTGGCGTCAGCGAGGAGTTTCCCCACCGCCCACGCAAACTCCTCGCTGCCGCCCGCCCTTCGCCCGCCCACGCCGTTCATTCTCGCCGCTTTTGAGCTGAGTCCGGGAGCGAATTCGCTCCCGGACTCAGCTCAAAAGCGCCGATAGCAAGCGGCAAGGAACGGCTTGTCTCGGCGCTTTCGAGCTGAGTCCGGTCAGCTCGAAAGCGCCGAGACAAGCCGTTCCTTGCCGCTTGCTATCGGCGGTTTTGAGCTGAGTCCGGAAGCGACTCAGCTCAAAACCGCCGATAGCAAGCGGCAAGGAACGGCTTGTCTCGGCGCTTTCGAGCTGAGTCCGGTCAGCTCGAAAGCGCCGAGACAAGCCGTTCCTTGCCGCTTGCTATCGGCGGTTTTGAGCTGAGTCCGGAAGCGAATTCGCTCCCGGACTCAGCTCGAAAGCGCCGAGAGCCAGCGCCCCCCGGACCCCCAACCCGGGTTTGGGGGGCTGCTAGGAAGCCCTCCATGCCGGCGGCAAACAGCCGCCCCGCCCCCAATCTTCGGCTCCTCGCTAGCGCTGTGGGAGTAAAAACGCCATCTGCACATGCGCAGATGGTGTTTTTACTTCCGCAGCGCTACTTCGCGAAAACCCGCTCGTTGCGGGGGATCCTGGAACGGAACCCTCGCAACGAGCGGGGGTCTACTGTAATATTACAATAAAGGGAGGTGTGGACGCAAAAAGGAACCCCTGGATTATGCTCTTATTCTAATACAATGGTGGTTGTTATATTTACTCTTTTTTAGGAAACTCAACGAAATCACAGTATTTATTGAAGAAAATAAAAATAAATTTAATCAATTGGATTTGGAGGATGTTCAATTAAGGGAAAATCTAAAACATTCAAAAAGCAAATCAAAGAAACTAGAGAAGCAGCTTCAGAAGGATAAAGAAAAGGTATAACTGCAACTTCATTATGACTTTTCAAGGGGAAAAAAAATCTTATTTATTTGCTTCTAGATTGTGTAATGTAAAAATATATGATTGGAAAGATGAATCCTGCTGCTGCTGCAGTTAGATCCCAGAATGAAAGAACTTTGTGATCTCTGTTCAATTTTGTCCCAGTTTTTCAATCAGAAAATTAGTATTTTATTCTCATATCCTAATTCAGCTATGACTATAAAAGATAGATCTCTATTTGAAAGTTTGCTAATCTAGCCCACTATCAACTTTGACAGTTTTTATTTATCTGTAGGCATGTGATTTCAGGCAGATTCTATAATATTTGCTAATAATAAAGTTAGCCTTAGTATTTAATAACATTTTAGGATTATATCCAAACACTAAATACCGTAATTTAAACTGAGTAAATATTGCTAAGTTGTATCTATGTGGAGAATACATACATACATAGTCGCGGTATGTTTTGGAGTATAAAATGCACCTGAGTATAAGACACTTTTAGTTTTGGGGGAGGAAAACAAGAGAAAAAAAATCTTACCCTGGCTCCCAGCAAACAATACAGATGATATACACTGCTTGCTGTGTATTTCTCTATAGAGGGAGGAGTCAGCAGTCAGGATGGGTTGTACTCTTCAGAGCTGGAACCGAGTCAGATCTATAAAGAGTGGATTTGCCCATTGATCCCAGTTTCCTGACTTGGTCTCAGCAGAGTAGGACGTGGCGACCACAACTCATCCAACTCTGAACTTCTTTCTCTATCCCTTTTGTAAGTTTTTCTTTTCTTTCCCTACATAGGCAGTAATACTTCTTTTATTGGTTCTCCCCATTTGCCGGTTCCTGTGGGTAGTGGTCAGACACAGCGGCCAGCCAGCCCAGTTTGTGGCCCAGGGGGCCGGGCCCTTGGTCTTCCCCTGCTGGCTCTGCTTCCTCCTTCGACCACTAGGGCAGCCATGGAGGCCCCTCACGCGGCAAGCACTAAGCTCCATGAGAGCCATCAGCTGGTTACAGTCAATGGCTCTGTTGCCACATTCCCTCTAACACAGTGACGACCCCAGACTGGAAAACAATCCCCCCAGGCTGGTTACAGCTAACAAGTGGGTTTGGTGGCTCCCTAATTGATTTCAACCACGGCAGCTTTAGCTGTCCGGCTTGTAGGAGAGTGTTGGCATTGTCTTTCCCTCTCAGCGCACGCACCTAGCCAGTCTCACATGTGGCTGGCTGTGCTGCATCTTTTCTCTTGCTGAGTCGCTCAGAGCCTGTTACTTTTATTTTGAGTTCGCCCGCTGGTAAGCAGCGGCCAGGTTTCCTCTTAGCATGGCAGAGCTTCTTCTTGGCTCCCGTTGCTGCTCTCTTCTGGCACCTGCCATTTCGGACTGTTAGGCTCGTGGGCCAAGCTTGGGGGTCATCCCTCCCAATTACTCAACTGACTTCTTTTTGGCGCACTTTTCTGGTAATCATACCCTTTTCAGGTTTGTGACCAAACCGATCGGCTGTAACAAAGCATTGATTGGGCTTTTTCATTGTAGGGTGTCCAGCGAACCTTGAACTCAAGGAATCATCAGGGAAATCGGTTTGGGAAATTCAGGGAATTCGTGAAAAAAACAGAATAAATTGGGGGGGGGGAACAAACTGTACAGTGAACCCTCGATTTTCGCGGTCTCGATTATCGCGAAATGCTATACCATGGTTTTTCAAAAAAATATTAATTAAAAAATACTCCACGGTTTTTTTGCTATACTGTGGTTTTTCCCACCCGATGACGTCACTCTCTTCCTTCCTTTCTCATCTTTCTTTCTCTTTCTCTATCTTGCTTCTTCCTCTCTCACACTCTCTTCCTCCCTCTCTCATCTCTTTCTTTCCTTCTCTCTCTTTCTCTATCTCTCCCCCTCTTGCTCTCGGGCGGCGGGCGGGTGGGCGGGCGAGCGGCGGGCGGGCAGCAGCAAGGAGCCGAAGATTGGGGTTTCCTCTTTGCGTGGGCGGCGGGGAAGACCCAGGGAAGGTTTCTTCGACCGCCCAGCAGCTGATCTGCTCGGCAGCGTGGCAGCAGCAAGGAGCCGAAGATTGGGGTTTCCCCTTTGCGTGGGCGGCGGGGAAGACCCAGGAAAGGTTTCTTCGGCCGCCCAGCAGCTGATCTGCTTGGCAGCGCGGCAGCAGCGAGGAGCCGAAGATCGGGGTTTCCCCTTTGCGTGGGCGGCGGGGAAGGAGGGCGCAGCTCCGGCCGCTCGCCTGGTAGCTGGGGGGGGGCTGGGGCAGCCGACATTCAAAGCAATCTTTGTCGGCTTCCGCACTTTCATCGCTCCCCGGCTCCACCATCTGCGCATGCGCGGCCATGGAAAAAGGGCGCGCATGCTCAGATGGTGTTTTTACTTCCGCACCACTATACTGCGGAAAATCGATTATCGCGGGAGGTCTTGGAACGTAACCCCCGCGATAATCGAGAGATCACTGTATTAAAATGTTCAAAAGTCAGGGTAAAATCATGTTTTAAAAAAACGGATCGCACTGCCTGGCAGAGTCAAGCTAAAATGAGCATAACTGGCAACAACTTGCTTCCTCAGCTAATGATATTTTTCCATGGCTTAGTCGTTTGGTATGACGTCATCTATGACCACGCCTTAACTGGATCTCAAGTTACATGGAAATATCAGGGAATTTCAAAATGCTTCCCCCCTGGACACCCTGTGATTGGTTTCTTTCTTTTTTGGATCACCAAGAAAGGACAAAGTCCCATCTACCTTAGTCTCCCTTGCACAGGGAGACACCTATGTTGGGTCATAAACATCGAAGCATAATATTGGTCAGCCAATATTCCTTCCTTTAAGTTAAAAAAAAAAGGAAAAAGAGATACCATTATCATAGATAGACAAATATTTAACATTAAAAAAGCAAACAAACAAATAAATAAATATGATATAAAAGACAGAAGAGGAAACCATCTTTTTTGCATTATATCTGGTTTTGAACTCTCAGGTCAGAGCGCAACTTCTCCCTGGGGACAGCCTCAGGGACCTTTCGCTTTCATGCTTTACTTTCCTTTTTCTCTCTTTTCCTTCAACATGGCAGATCAAGCAGTATCCAAACCATGGGGCAAAAGGCCCCAAAAGACTAAGAGGCCCTAGGTGGATGAAGAAGACACTATTCCTCCCAGGCCTGAATCCAGGGAAAGTTCCTCAGTCTCTAACAGAGCCGAGAGGCATATGGACCTCACCCTCCAAAAGCTCCATGACAGGGTGGCCAGAGCCCTCTCACCCACTCCGGGCTTGACTCAAATTACTGAGGAACCTCTTCCCTCTAAGGTCCGTGCACCTCCTCCCTTAGCAGCCAGCATTTGGGGCCCGGTGGGCCTCCCAAATTGGAATTTGGTTCCAGCCCAGCCCTATCAGCCTGTACCACTCCCCCCCTCAGTGATAGAGGCTCCCGCTCCTCCCTTACCTGCTACCTTTCCTCCCACCGAGGAGGCTCAACCTCCCATGTTACCCATTGCTATACCCTCCTCTCTCCCTACCCCCTCCCTTAACCAGGCAGCCTTCCAGCAATGGATAGATGATGCAGTACAGCGTAGCATTATCTCAAACTTGCATACCCAAGCAATGACCTCAGTTCTTCCACCAGTCCAACATCCTTCCTCCAAGAGGTTACCTCAGGATCAACTCTCAGTCTCCTCAGACGAGGAACTTCAAGATTATGACAAGGGAGATGCAGAGACTATCCTTTTGACCTGTCGGGATGAGGAGCTGGCTCCGTGGTATCCATGCCCATGTGCATAAAACCAGCTGGCTGGCACACCGGAACCCCAAAAAGCAACGAGTGACGGCTCAGTGTGTTGGGAAAAATGGCTTGGCATGCCACTTCTGACACACATGTCATAGGTTTTCCATCATGGCCATAGCCTATTGCCAATTTCCTGCAGCCTGAATCAGCTGATGGTCAGGAGACCTATAATTCGTTGCTTGTGCTAATCAGGCTGTGCTGTTTGCTGCAAGGAGGCAAATTGCTGGGAGGCAGAAGCCAAAGGGTGGGTGGGGTTGGTTGGTGGGACTACATTCGGTATATAAGATGCATCCAAGTTTTCACCCTCTTAGGGGGGGGAAGTGCATCTTATACTCTTAAAAATACAGTACATATTTATGTATGTATGTATTTATTTATTCAATTTTTATGCCGCCCTTCTCCTTAGACTCAGGATGGCTTAAAACATGTTAGAAATAGCACTTTTTAACAGAGCCAGCCTATTGCCCCCACAATCTGGGTCCTCATTTTACCCACCTCAGAAGGATGGAAGGCTAAGTCAACCTTGAGCCGGTGATGAGATTTGAACTGCTGACCTTAAGATCTACAGTCAGCTTCAGTGGCCTGCAGTACAGCACTCTACCTGCTGCGCCACCCTGGCTCATATATTAAATTTGTGACACTCACATTTTAAGTCACAGTTTATAAAGTTTATAGTTTACAGTTTATAAACCACTGACAATAGTTAAGAAAGATATTAATTAATGAATCTGTTTTGTAGCAGTATCAATTTGATGGATGTGATAGATTGACCAGATTGCCAAATTAAACAGCTATTTTAGCATAAGTATATTAAAGTGACCAAAAAGGTTTATTAATTTTATTAATAATTTTATTTAATAATAATTTTACTTTATTGTTATTATTATTTTTAATTAGGCTGTCTGTTCAAATTTGATTCAGTTCATTTCCTTTGGGAAACCTATCAACATACAGTAATTACTATGAAATCTGTATTAACCTAATCTCAGTGCACTGAATTGCATGCACTGGAATCAATGTGTAATGAATGCATAATTTGCACAATGACATCATTCAAATGAATCATTTGTTGACATTTGTAACCATTTGTGTGATGTCATTATACAAGTGATACAATTACTTTGATGTCATTTGTTTTTAAAAGGAATTGTTAACTAGCAGACATTTCTTCCATGGGATAGTTCATTGAAAAGAGGTTTCATTTATGGCTTCGGTATAGTTCCTTGTTTTGGTTAGATTTTATATTTACATAAATATTTATATAGTATGCATATAGGTTTTGCTACAAAAACATAGGAATACATCTGAATTAAAGTGACTGTAAAATGT
The DNA here is from genome assembly GCF_031021105.1 of Erythrolamprus reginae. Taxonomy (NCBI): domain Eukaryota; kingdom Metazoa; phylum Chordata; class Lepidosauria; order Squamata; family Dipsadidae; genus Erythrolamprus; species Erythrolamprus reginae. The sequence continues at coordinate 94,999,487 of NC_091954.1, forward strand.
TTAGACTAGTTACTGCTTTTGGCAAACCACTTATTAATGATGTAATGTGATTCCGAATGAGTAAAGTATTATGAACTAGATAGTCCTGTTACCCATTGAGTTAGCCTTTGAAAAAATAATAATGCATACTGATATGATTAAAACATTAAATTTTAAGCTAATCATATGTGCTTTACTCAATGCTGGACAGTCTGATAATCTAAGAAGAGTATATATCAAAGATAATTGTAGTGGCAAACAAACTTTAATAATGAGTCATCATATAGATCAGCGTTTCCCAACCGGTGTGCCGCGGCACAGTAGTGTGCCGCGAGACATGGCCAGGTGTGCCGCGAGAAGCTCAAGCTGGGCGGGGCGCTGCCGGCGCCCCTGCCTGAGTGTCATCCTGTGGATGGTCTTGGGCTTCACAGTCGCTTCCTGGTTCCCTCCTCCCACCGCCTGTGTCTCCCGCCGTCGCCTCCCACCAAGCCGTCGCCCGTTGCCGTGGGTTCCTCGATTGGGAGCTGCCGCTTCCCTCTGTCCAGCTCAGCCACGCTGCCGTAGAAAGCACAGAGGTTATTGCCACCGCTTCTGCCTCCACTCAGGGAGCCACCGTGGTCACCGCGCCTTTTCCTCTCCCTCAGCTCAACCACGGTGGCTCCCTGAGTGGAGGCAGAGGTGGCGGCAATAACCTCTGCACTTTCTACGGCAGCGTGGCTGGGCTGCCTGGAAGGAAGCGGCAGCTCCGAGGAATGAGGCGCTGGCGGTAGACACAGGCGGAGGGAGGAGAGGGAACCAGAAAGCAACCGTAAAGCCAAAGACCAGCCACAGGACGACCTTCAGCCAGGGGCACCGGAACCGCACGCAGCCATGGTGGGAGCAGCATGAGGTAGCAACGAGGCGCGAGGACAAGCAGGCAGCTTGGCGGAGGGGAAGCGCTGAGGGGCTCTCCTCCTTCCCCACCCCCGCGCTTCTCTCCCGCCCTGGCTTTCGCTTCGCCCCATGATTTCCCCGCAATTTCATCCAGGCCACCTTTTGCCTCCTTTTGAACTGCGGGGAAATCTGCGGGCGAAGCAAAAGCCAGTGCGGGAGAGAAGCGCGGGGGTGGGGAAGGAGGAGAGCCCCTCAGCGCTTCCCCTCCGCCAAGCTGCCTGCTTGTCCTCGCGCCTTGTTGCTACCTCCTGCCTTTTTCCAGGGGCCTTTGGAAGGCACCCAGGGAAGGGGGGGGATTGGGGGTGGCTGCAGCGGCTTCTCGTCCTCCTCATCCGGCTGCTAATGCCCGCCCGGCCCCTCTTGCAGTCCCTTCACGGAGCGCTTTTGTCCCAGGCTGTCAGCGAAAGGGCTGCAGGACAGGCGGGGCAGGCGTTCTTCTCACAGCTGAGGCAGAATTTGGAATGTCGGGGGTGTGTGCGTGCGGGCTCCGCATCCCCCTGCCACCCGGAACATTTAAAATAAGAAAAACCTTCGCCGGCCTCCGCAGAGAAGAAAGGAAGAGAGAGAAAGAGAGACAGAGCAAGAGAGGCAGAGAGAGAGAGAAAGAGAAAGAGAGAGAAAGAGAGCTAGCAAGAGACAGAGAAAGAGAGACAGAGAGAGAGAGAAAGAAAGAAAGAAAGAAAGAGAGAATGAAAGAGATAGCAAGAGAGATAGCAAGAGAGGCAGAGAGAGCAAGGGAGAGAGAAAGACATATAGGGAGGGAAGGAGGGAGAGAGGAAGAGAGCAAAAAAGAGAGGAAGAAAGAAAGAGGGATGGAGAGAGAGAAAGAAGGGAAGGAAGGAAGAGAGAGAAAGAGTGAGGGAGAAATAGAGCGAAATGGAGGAAGATTTTTTTTTGTCAAAACTTTTCTTTAGCCACCCCCCCACCCCCCCGTTCAGTGTTCCCCAGGATTTTGAAAATATGAATAATGTGCCGCGGCTCAAAAAAGGTTGGGAAACACTGATATAGATGATAACAGGCAGCCTTCCCCATTTGAGTTTGCTTGAGGGAAACTGGCAGGACACATTGAAGAACAAATGATTGGGGACACTGAACAGTCACAGATTGGTGAATAAAATATCTAAACTCTGGAATTTTCAACTCGGATTATTTTATGCATTCTTTAAATTATCTGATTTTAAAAATTGTTGCACTACAGTACAGCATTTGGGGAAGGATGGTATAGATAAACACAAAGTTTTCATACTGTAAATATCTTGACAAAAGAGATACAACAGCATAGAATGCCTGTCTGTTTTAGGATGCATTGTGCAAAAATTATGGTATATATTCTTATTAATGAATAAGATATGCTAATCTTGCTGCATAAATTATAATGTATACATATTCAACTTATCTTGGATACTACATATGTCTTTTGACAAAGATAACTAATGAGCTTTATCCAAAGCTACATAAGTAGACTTCTACTTGCTTGTAGGAACTTATTCTCCTATAATGCTTTATACTATAAAAGTGTCTCCAGAATAGGTTTGGGTGATTCTGAAGAATCTGATTGTAAATTGTCATAAAACTTTTTTAAAAGCGAGGAATTGTTCCATTGCTAAAGTAATGTTAAACTTCTCATAGTTAGAAGACTTCAGAACTGTACCTGCTAGAAGTGAATCTGCAATTACTGAAGCAACAGCTAAGAGAGAAATTCAAGAAAAAGAAAAAGAAAAAGCAGAAGAAAAACTAAAAGATGTTATGGACAGTCTTAAAAAGGAAACTCAAGGACTGCAGAAAGAGAAAGAGGTTTGTATTAACACATCTACCTACCTATCTACCTCTTAAAAATAAAATAGTGTTTGGTTTTCAAGTACCATTCATGTAGCAGTAAATTCATCAATATGTGATGAAATACAGTTGAACACATTGTTTTGATTACTATGGCACTATATTTTATTTATGAAATATGTTGCAGCACTAATGTAGTCAATACATGGTGGTTCTTTAAAAAAAAAATCTGGTTTTTGCTTTTTTTTTTTTTTAGGACAGATTGAATGAGATGATATGTCTGTACATAGATACGTATATAGACAATTGGAAAAACTTTGAAAAAAAGCTGGACTTGAAAAGAATATCAATCCCATTATTTATACTTATTATTTATATTCCACTTCGAATACTGTGTCCAGTTTTGGTCACCAGATACAAAAAAGATGTTAAAATCCTAGAAAGTGTGCAGGGAAGAGCAACAAAGATGATAAGGGATATGATGGCTAAATTGCACAATGACCAATTGAGGGAACTAGAAACAGTAGATCTTAGATCTTACAAAGGGAAAGATTAGGGGTTGAGATCATAGCAGTCTTTCATTATTTGAAAGGCTGTCACCTTTCAAGGTTGAAGAAGGGAAGAGGTTGACCTAATCTCCAAAGCACTTGAGGGCAGGACAAAAAAAATAATAGGTGGAAGATAATTAAAAATAATTTGTGGCTACAGCCTAATCTTATCACCCATGTTTAGTCCAGTTTTGTAAATCACAGATTATGTCACCTTGAAAGTTAATCACTTCTGGCAGCATTCACCTTCACCTTAGATTACAGGTTGCTTTAGTAGTCAGCACTTTCCCATGATACACAGAATAGTAAGATACATTCATCTATCATCTTGCCATATTGTGCCACATTTTGCTTGGATAAAAGGAAGGATTAGGTATCAAGCTAGTCCAAGCTCTAATTGCTTCTTTTGGAGCAGCCTGTTCTACACTGAACTGACTGCAATCTTATAAGATTCTATGAGTTTAATTGGGTTCCCAACTTTTCCAATACACAGCAAGGTGTCAATGTTGTCAAGCTGCTTTCCTAAATGCCCTAAGCATTTCCTTTAAGTGATTATGAAATTACCTCCATCTTGTCGCTTTTGTGAAAAGACCAGAACACATGGCAGGCCTGGGGATACGTGATAGAACTGATGAAGTTGTTGGTTTGATTATGCTGTTGCTGCCATGTGGTGGTTAGGAGTTGTTTTCATGTTGTGGATTTTTACTGTAACGGCCATATAGATTTGTTAAATAAAATCAGGATTTGGCTGCAAATCATAGCCCTTGCACACCATTTACTCAATGGAAAAGTCCATTAAATCAGTGTAAAGATTACTTTAATCTATCCTTAAGTTCTATATTCAGAAAGCTTTGGAAGCAGAAGCAGTTACCTGTTCTATTGTTAGGGAAAGGCATCCTGAATCAGATGCTGGGAACCAAAATTCTCCAAATGTTGCAGCATGTCAATCAGCTTCAGAACAATTGCCTATAATTTGTTATTAGTTTATCTGCTGACAGTTACATAATTTTGTGATGAAGCTCTGTGTAGGCAGATAAAATAATGTGTGGATTTTTTAAAAAAAACCTTGTCATTCCTTGCAATAAATATAAACATGAGAGCCTTATGTTTTGGAGCCATTGAACACAGCTTTTCCTCTTGATCTGGTAAGGTGAACAAACTGAGCCAATCAGGATTCTCATTTCTTTTGTTGAGAAATTCTCATCACACAGTGGTGGTCCATTCTGTTAACCATACTATCATAACCATTGTCCCCTACGCCCTCTGGTCATTATTTGATGGCCAAAGATGGGGGGAAATATTTTAAAGGCAACTCTTTTTATTTATTTTTATTTATTTTTATATTCTATCGTAGTAGAATGACATTTGGCAAAGATGTCAGAAATTGTTATTGAAAGTTGGAACACACATATATATTAATTTCTATAGTAAGAGAAATCTTTTCCCCTCGTGCCCCTCTTTTCAGGATAAAGAAAAAGAACTAATGGAATTCAGCAAAACAGTTAATGAAGCACGTTCAAATTTTGACATGGCCAAGTCAGAACTTGATCTGTATCTTAGTCGTCATAATACTGCAGTATCTCAGCTAAAAGCAGCAGAAGATGCTCTTCAGGCTACTTCAGGAACACTTAAAGAAAGATTAACTGCTATCAAAGAATTGGAATTAAAATTACCTCAAACGGAAAATGAGCTAAAGAAGGTCAGATTTTATTAAAACATCTTTATATTGAAATGTTTAACTTCATTTATAAGTGTTCTAAAAATCTGAGATGGGTAATAAACTGTGCTTTAAAAATAAATACCTTAAAACAAATGTTTCCCCCACTTTTCTATACAGTAATGCTTTTAGTTTAAATTTGGCATGGGATTTTTCTCTCATAGAAAGGTGGATTAAGTATTGACCTTGCTGATGCTGGTTATCATACTTTCATGTAAAAGAAGGATCTCCATGGTAATTCTTGGATTCTAATTTGTACTTTTACCTGTATGAACATAATCTAAATATGTTCAAAATAGATTCATCAATCTATTGAGATACTTTCAAAATGCTCCAGTTCAAAAATTTCCCAAGGGTTACTATAAATATATTGAGAAAGTGTGAACTAAATTAAAGTGTAAGGGGGGAGGGGGGAACCAGAGCCTTTTTTCTTTCCAGGAAGCCCACCCTAGCAATAAGGAGCCTACAATTTGCTTCTATTATATGTAACATCTACTCTCTTATAGTTTCGTTTTATTTAATGTTACTATTAATGGATTTGCAAAATGTTTTCATTCCTGGTTTTTTGGTACAAATAACAGCAGAAAAATGATTGTAAAGAAAGATATGTGTCATTTGTTTAAAAGTTCAGATGTATTATTAGGTATTACTTGATACAAGAATGTCCTTTATCCAACTTAGTTATAGAAACTTAAATGAAAAATTATGAATATATCTGCAGTAATTCATGATATGTATACAGTGATGTAATAACATAAATACTACCTTACATACTGCCATATTGATGTCTAAAGCAAATATATATTATGGCTTTTGTGTGATGTAATATATGTATCATCATTTGCTTCCCCCTTGTGGAGACTTATACTTTCCATTTCTTATTCAAGAAGCTCTACAATTATTTTTTAGTAGAATTCCCACTTTTTAAAGTACAGTGGTACCTCTACCTAAGAACGCCTCTACTTAAGAATTTTTCTACATACGAACTGGGTGTTCAATAACTTTTTGCCACTTAAGAACCATTTTCTACTTAAGAACCCGAGCCCGGAAAAAGTTCCCAGAACATTTGAGAGCGGCACAAAGGCATTGGCAGTTTCCTGCCATTCCCCCTTTAATCCTGGCCATCTCAGGCTTTTCTGGGCTGTCAGAAGATCCTTTCGGTGGTGTTTAAGGAGGCTTTGGCAGTCCAGAGCGAACAAAGCATTTTCCTTTCTCTGGGCACTTGGAGAGGGAATAAACTTCTGCCAGTGCCTAGAGAAAAGAAACGCTCTGGGCAGCGACTGTCCTCCTCCTCTTCTTTCTCCTCCTCCTCCCACCCAAATTCCGAGCTTTTATTGCTTTCCTAATGGGTTTGCATGTATTATTTGTTTTTACATTGATTCCTATGGGAAAAATTTCTTCTACTTATAAACTTTTCTACTTAAGAGCCTAGTCATGAAACAAATTAAGTTCTTAAGTAGAGGTACCACTGTAGTTGTAAGTACAATTATTTTGGTAGATTGCTTGTATAGGAGAGCTTTATTATAAAAATATTTTCAAGTAGTCTAATATAAATGTGTCCACTCAAGTAACGCCTAATGTAAAGTTTGTTGTGCTACTTGTAGTATTAAAAAAACATTGATTTTTTTTCTTTTAAGAAAGAAAATGAATTAGATAAACTTATAAAGGAGGAGGCGGACATGAAATATTACATTGGAGATTTACGTCAGAAAGTAGAAGAAGCAAAAAGTTCATTGGCAATAAATAAAAGCAGAGGAAAAGTTCTTGAAGCCTTGATTCAGCAGAAGAAATCTGGAAATATTTCTGGAATATATGGAAGACTTGTAAGCTGTTTTTTAAAAAATTATTATTGTTTTGTAATTTTCTAATTTATTGAACACTAATTTAGAGAAGAATTGTATTAATGTGTTAGCAGGGAATGGATTGTCTTGATAAAGCTTAATTTGTGACCATTGCCAGGAGATTAAAGTATCTTCTTGCTAAGGTATTACTGGTTCTCATTAGTGACATATACTTTTTTATTTTATTTTATTTTTTTATTTTATTAATAGAGTTGAAAGGGACCGTTAGGTCATCGAGTCCAACCCCCTGCCTGAGCAGGAAACAAAATATACCAGCAGGAAGTGGGCTAGAGTCAATAAAAAGTATATTGGATCTTGATTTAGTGAAAATGAAAATCTAAAAAGAACTATAAAAAGCTAAAAATATGTGTTTGTTAACAGCTAAAAGTCTATATACCAGTCTGATAAGTAAATTCTTCAAAGATGTCCAGTTTCCAAGCATTTTCTATAGAACAAACAAAAGCTCAACATTAGCTTTCGTTTTTAAGCATCTGCTAGATATCCAATTCATATACCTCAAAGTTTTTTGTTGATGTGCTTTGTAAACTAGTATTGCGCTATCTTGATTTTATTAACAGTTATGGGAAATATTTAAATTGTAATTTTCATGGAGTCTATGAAAGTATTCTGTGACTTGTCCATCATTGATATCTCATAAAACTCAGTTGTAAATCATATTACTGTGCTTGGCAGCAACATCCTGTGTGTTTACTTGAAATCAGTCTGCATTTAAATACATTCTTATATACACACCCTTGCACATACACAAAGTAGTGTGAATACTGAAAAGGATTCAAATATTGACCCCAACCTCCTTAAGCTTTAGAGGATTTTGTTGCAGAATTAATTGTGCCTAAGGTGAAGTTTCCCTTGAGTTGAGTTATATTACTGCTATTATATGAAATTTCAGTGTTTCTGAGAGCAATAGGGAAGAACTTTGCTATTGCTATCTTCTGCATTTATTATATATTTTAACTTCTCATTCTAGCTTACTGTTTTGATTTTTCCTGGCACTCACTCATCCAAGTACTAAGTCCAATCCTGCAGAATCCAGGGACCAGAGATTTAGTCTTTGAATTTTCATATTCTCCTGGAACCCATCCTTAGGGAATTTGTGCACCTTTTGGTGAGAGTGCACTCTAGCACAAGTCCAAAAAGCTTTGAAGACTAAACTTCTGGTCCTAGTTACCAACCCAGATTGGAACATTATCCTGGGATAGGTACCCTAGATGTGGTATTTGCCTTCAAGTGCAATCCTGTTCAGCTTTTTCAAGATTTGCTTCAGACAACAAAGTACAGTGGTACCACATCTTACGAACGCCTCTTCTAACGAACTTTTCAAGATACCAACCCGGTGTTTAAGATTTTTTTGCCTCTTCTTCCGAACTATTTTCACCTTACGAACCCAAGCAGCTGCTGCTCGGATGAAGGGGTTTCCTTTTTCCCCCTTTTTTGAAGAAAGAAAAGGGAGGGGCAGCTTGGAGGAGTAAAGATTTTGCATGCTTGCAAAGGCACTGAAACAGTGTCTTTTGAAGAAAGAAAAGGGAGGGGCGCCCCCCTTGCCTTTCTTCCTTCCCACTCACCCTTTAGCCTAGCCTTGCTTCTTCCACCCGCCCCCTTTAGCTGCTCCTCCCTGCCCTCTGTTCGCCTCCTTTCTAAAGTTTGAGATTTTCCTGAAGGATTTGCACGCATTATTTGCTTTTACATTGATTCCTATGGGAAACATTGTTTCGTCTTACGAACTTTTCACCTTACGAACCTCCTCCTGGAACCAATTAAGTTCATATGATGAGGTACCACTGTACTATAATTTGCTTTGATTGACAAGTGCTTAAACAATTTCAATTAATTTAAATTAAATGCATATAATTCTTTGGACTACTACTTACACTCTCTAAATTTTAATAATGGAGTTTAGAACAAAGAATTTCTCTTAATGAAAATGAAGTGTGTGTTTTATTGAAAAATGTGGTATTTGTGTGCTAATAAGTATGCTTAGTATCAGATGTTAGTAACTTCTATTTCTTACCTAGATACCAAATATTTTGCCAACAGGGTGACTTAGGAGCTATAGATGAAAAATATGATGTTGCAATATCATCATCATGCGGAGCGTTAGATCACATAGTTGTTGATACTATTGATACAGCTCAAAAGTGTGTTAATTTCTTAAAGAAGGAAAACATAGGAGTAGCAACATTTATAGCTCTTGATAAGGTTTGTATGATTTTAATTTGTTCTAATTTTCTTGTAATTGGTGGGTTTTTTAATTTGGAAAAATGATTTTTTATAGCTATAGTTAGTAAATGTTTTCCAATAATTGATTTTAAAAATAAAATGGGGAACTATAATTTTAATGTCGTTTTTATTATCTTGATACAGGAATTTTCTTGCCTTTAAACTAACAATTAACATCAATACTTTCATTTATGTATCCATTAAAAATATCCATGTTTTGAATAATTTTATGTGATCCTTTAATACCAGTAGAGCCTTCCATATACTTTTAACAGTTCATCAGAATATATTTTTTTAAATAGGTAGATCTGAACTATGCAAGATTTTGTTACCATCCCTATTTTAATAAAAGCAGCTTTAGGTCTATGTCAACCATAGAGAATGTTTGACTTATAACTGCAACTGGGACTGGAATTTCAGTCGTAAGTTGTGGAAAATCGTAAATGAAAGGTACTCCTAAGAATGGATCCAATTTTATGACCATTTTTATGGCAGTTATTAGGCAAATGAAATGCTTGCAAGTACGAATCTCACAGTTAAGCAAATCAAATCATAATCCCAGATCTCTTCTCCCAAATGGTTGCCTTGGGCCAGAATAAGCACTAATACTGGAAACTGGCAAAATCATAAATTGCAGTCATGTGACCTTGGGATGCTTTAACCACTTATGAATGTGAGCCAGTTGCCAAATCATCTGAAATGGAGTCGTGTGATCATGGATATGGTGGTACAAGGTTTTATACAGTCATGAGTGCTTTCCAAGACTAAATCTCTCTTTCCAAGTCCATCATAAGTGAACGTTGTTAAACAACCAGTTGGAAGTTCACTGCGACCTGTAATTTTAGTTGTTCTCTGTTCATTAAAATGCCCAGCACCCAGAAAAGTGGGAGAAAACCTAAGGCAAAACATTATTTTGCTTTAATTTAATTTTTTTTTTCAAAAACAAGACAAAACATTGACATACATACATAGAGAAAACAATAAATACAACGAAAAAAAAGGAGCTCTAATTGCTCCGCTCTTAGTAGAAGTCTCTAAAAAAACCCTTTGTCAATCAGATCATACTAACAGGAAAAAAAATATGCTTATGTTTTCCTATTACAGTATTTACAAGTATTCATAATATTTACAATTTTATGGTAGTACACTTTGTAGTCTTGATTTTTTAGGTATTTCTTCTGTTCAACCAAATATAGACCTTATCCCAAGTTTTATAGTATTCATTTTGCTAAGAAATTTTAATGGTATGGTCTCTGGATGCTGGGGTATTACAGGTTACCCACTCTTTTTGAAAATAAGATTGAATTGAAGAAAGCACTAAAAAATTTTGTAGTGTAATTATGATGCTAATAAAATCCATTTAACTGAAGCTACAGATGTGTATAGGAAATGCTTATATAATTTTTTAAAAATTATCAATATTTTGCTTTTGTGATGGTTTTCATTCTCCTCCAGATGGCAGTATGGGAGAAAAGTATGAGCAAAATTCAGACTCCTGAAAACATTCCTCGTCTATTTGACATGGTGAAAGTGAAAGATGAGAAGGTTCGCCAAGCCTTTTATTTCGCATTGCGCGATACTCTGGTAGCCAATAACTTGGATCAGGCCACCAGAGTAGCATTTGGAAAAGGCAATAGATGGAGAGTCATAACGTTGCAAGGACAACTTATAGAACAATCAGGTACTTTTAAAAGTACAATAAAAAAGCAACAACAAAGAAATTGAGTTTATATAGATGGCTAGCGTTTCCAATTTGTTCTTAATATTTCCATAGGAACAATGACTGGTGGTGGAGGAAGAGTAATGAAGGGTAGAATGGGATCCTCTGTTATAGTTGAAACATCTGAAGAACAGGTTAGTAGACTGCATAGATGCGGAATACATATTTATTTGTATGACCTTTTTCATTATAACAAATATAAAAAATGCCTTATAATCGAGAACTAAAATACCTACTTAAATAATACAAATAACTAACTCAATTTAAAAGTGTAAGGAGGAAAGAAAAGAAAAGAAATGAACACCTATAGCTATCATATACAAAGCCCTGGAAAAATAATATTAAACATTTAAGTGCATCACAAATTTTAGAAAGGAGAGCATGCATGAGTGTCACCTACAAATAACTTCCAGATAACACTTTGCTTAATTTACTTACATTTAACTTTTTTTAACCTACATTTTATTTTTGCAGGTCCGTGAAATGGAATCACAATTGCAAAAAAAATCTCAAAAAGCCATGCTATGTCAGGAACAGAAAGCACAACTGGAGGAAATAACAGCAAAATTACATAAAAATATTAGAGAAATGAAAAACACTTTAGAAAAATATACTGCCAGTATAAAGGTAATAATAATTGTTTATGTTACATTTTTTTAGAGGAAACTAAATCTGGGGATCTTTTGAGATTTTGACATAGTTCTATTTAAAAATACTACCCAAGGAAATAAATGCAAGATTCAGAATCTCAGAAAATAAAACTGTTCTTTTTAGAAATACAGTGGTATTTCTGTAACTTAATGAAACTAGTAGAAAACAGCTATCTTCAGATTAACTTAAAATGTGAAGGTTTACAAGTTTAAATTCTTTATTTGGAAATGAAGTCATCTATGGTATGTAGAAATTTAATAACTGAATGTGTAAAATAAATGAGAATTTTAGAGCAGGTATGTGGATTAGGAATTATGAATTTATTTTAATACGCTCAGAAGCAAGTGGACAAAAGGGATATTTTTATTTATTGATGAGTTATATCATAAAATCATATTCAAGAACAGTAGCGTGAGAGGAGTCTGTTGGTCTGAAGTAAATCAAGAGTTTTTCATGAGGATTATGCAGTACTCATAATCTTTGTTCCTCTTTTTCCGAATGATAAATGCACTGAGGAACTTGAATATTTTTTGTGAACTGCTAACATGCCTATTTTTATCTGTTAGAGTTTGATGGATCAAGAAGCTCACTTAAAAGTCCAGGTTAAAGAACTAGAAGCAAATGTAATTGCTTCTGCTCCCGATAAAGCCAAGCAAATAAAAATGGAGAAAAAATGTAATGACTTCAAAGAAGGTAAATCTTTGGAGGGGTGACTTTTTATGTTGTGCAAAATTTTGAATTTTACTCTTGGTTCCTCTCCTCCCCCCTCCCCTCCCCACTATTCTATATAAATCCGTTAAATGTTTTTGCCATTTTTTAAATCCTATTTTTCAATTGGTGTAATTTGAAAATTAGGAGTGTTTTAGTCTTTTCTATATTTCAAGGCTTTGTTTTATTTCTTTCCATAATTTATTGCAATGGTTTCAAAATATACCCTCATTGCATCAAGATAAATAAATATTTCAGTGGATCTTTTGTTATCTCACAATCGAGTTTAATGCCTAATACAGTGATCCCCCGGTTATTGCGTCCCCGACCATTGCGAATGGGCTACATCGCGATTTTTCAACCCGGAAGTAAAAACACCATCTGCGCATGTGCGCCCTTTTTTCCTATGGCCACACATGCGTAGATGGTGTTCCCCGCCGGGCAGATCAGCTGCTGGGCGGCTTCCCTGGGTCTTTCCCCTCTTGCTGGCGGGAGGGCGAGAAGCCCCCCCCAGCACCCGCTCGCCCGCCCTTCGCCCGGCCACCCGCCATTTGCTCGCTGCTCGCCCGGCCACCCGGGTTCGTTTGGCTTCGGGACTCAGTTGGGAAGCGGCACGGGTGTTTTAAAAGGTCTCCGCAGGCATGGGGGGCTTCTTAGCACCCCCCCAAACCCGGGTTGGGGGTTCGGGGGGGGGTAGGAAGCCCCCCATGCCGGCGGAGACCTTTTAAAACACCCGTGCCGCTTCCCAGCTGAGTCCTCAAGCCAAGCGCAGAAGTTAGCCTTGAATCCCTTTGAATCCCGCCGCTTCTGCTGGATACGGGCGATGGGGGGGGCGAGCTGCCACAGCCCCTGGCTTCCGCACCGCTCATCCCACCCACCGCCCGTATCCAGCAGAAGCTGCTGGATTCAAAGTGCTGGGGTGGGGGGCTGTCGGGACAAGCCGCGCACAAAGGCCGAGGCGAGGCTGAGCAGGAGGAGAAGCCAACCAGCGAGGCGGTGGGCTGGGAGCCGCAGGTGAAAGGAGCTCGGGCATTGGAGCGTGGTGCCAGGCATTGTTCTCCGGGCCCCGCCCGCAGCCTGGAGAGGGAAAGGGCTGCCGCGGGGCTGAGCGGGCGGGGTCCGGAGAACAATGTCCGAGCTCCTTTCGCCTGCGACTCCCAGCCCACCGCCTGTCTCCTGCTGCCCGGTTCAGCCAGGACACGAGCGGCGAAATGACTTGGAGGAATGTGAAGCTGAAACCGGCCGGGACACCCCCCCACCCCCCACATTCCTCCAAGTCATTTCGCCTGCTGCCCGGTTTAGCCAGGACACGAGCGGCGAAATGACTTGGAGGAATGTGAAGCTGAAACCGGCCGGGACACCCCCCACCCCCCACATTCCTCCAAGTCATTTCGCCTGCTGCCCGGTTTAGCCAGGACACGAGCGGCGAAATGACTTGGAGGAATGTGAAGCTGAAACCGGCCGGGACACCCCCCACCCCCCACATTCCTGCAAGTCATTTCGCCTGCTGCCCGGTTTAGCCAGGACACGAGCGGCGAAATGACTTGGAGGAATGTGAAGCTGAAACCGGCCGGGACACCCCCCACATTCCTCCAAGTCATTTCGCCTGCTGCCCGGTTTAGCCAGGACACGAGCGGCGAAATGACTTGGAGGAATGTGAAGCCGGTTTCAGCTTCACATTCCTCCAAGTCATTTCGCCGCTCGTGTCCTGGCTAAACCGGGCAGCAGGAGACAGGCGGTGGGCTGGGAGCCGCAGGCGAAAGGAGCTCGGACATTGTTCTCCGGACCCCGCCCGCTCAGCCCCGCGGCGGCCCTTTCCCTCTCCAGGCTGCGGGCGGGGTCCGGAGAACAATGCCTGGCGCCGCGCTCCGATGCCCGAGCTCCTTTCACCTGCGGCTCCCAGCCCACCGCCTCGCTGGGACTCAGCTCGAAAGCGGCGACAGCCAGCGCGGAGAAGCCGTTCGCCGGCGCTGGCTGTCGGCGCTTTTGAGCTGAGTCCCGGAGCGAATTCGCTCCGGGACTCAGCTCGAAAGCGGCGACAGCCAGCGCGGAGAAGCCGTTCGCCGGCGCTGGCTGTCGGCGCTTTGGGGCTGAGTCCCGGAGCGAATTCGCTCCGGGACTCAGCTCGAAAGCGGCGACAGCCAGCGCGGAGAAGCCGTTCGCCGGCGCTGGCTGTCGGCGCTTTTGAGCTGAGTCCCGGAGCGAATTCGCTCCGGGACTCAGCTCGAAAGCGCCGACAGCCAGCGCGGCGCGGCTGTTTTAAAGTGTCGCCGCCGGCATGGGGGGCTTGCCAGCACCCCCCGGACCCCCAACCCGTTTTTCCCACCCTGTCCTGCACCTTTCTCCCCTCTTGATCTCCATGGGTTCCTCCCGTTTTTCCCATCCTGTCCTGCACCTTTCTCCCCTCTTGATCTCCATGGGTTCCTCCCGTTTTCCCCTTCCTGTCCTGCACCTTTCTCCCCTATTGATCTCCATGGGTTCCTCCCGTTTTTCCCACCCTGTCCTGCACCTTTCTCCCCTGTTGATCTCCATGGGTTCCTCCCGTTTTTTCCCACCCTGTCCTGCACTTTTCTCCTCTCTTGATCTCCATGAGTGACTGAATAGGGGCTCCTGGTTTGGGGATGAGTGCAAGTGGCATACAAGACATAATTGTGCAAATTATGGTCCTGGTCACTACAGCTGCCTACTCTAAATCCTATAGAATGTCCAGATTGTGCACCAAGTCTTGAATGAGTGGTTTTTTTCTGGTGAAACTGGTCTATCAGAGCAACCAGGTCTACCCAAATATTGGGCAGAGCATACTGCTTCCGTTTTCACCTTTAGCCCCAATCCAGGAACTTTCTGAGGCAATCACTTTTGTGACAAACTATTTTTATTTTAAAAAATAAATTAAACCAAGTCTTGAATAGTGTAATTCCATCGAACCAAAATCAAAAATGGAAATTCTGCAACTTCCAGATCTGGGAGACCCAAAATCCATAGACATTCAATCTTGTTAGAACTGAGCCATAACCTCTTTTTCCCCATGCAAAGACACATAGTTTCCAGACACTGAGAAAATCTTGACAGCTTCAATTAAATAGGGACAGAAATCTACACTTTGAATCATTGGCATATTAATGATAGCCACCTTGAACTGACAGATGAGCTCTCCCAGCATCTTCATGTAATTATTAGAAAAGAGAGGGAATTGCGTGGACCTAGGGTTCAACTGATTCCCTTCCACCAACTGGAACTGGCCACTGCAAACAGGTGCCCCTACACCCATAACGGTCCAGAAGGATACCATTGTTCATAGGTCATCAAAAGATTAAGTAGAGCTAGGATGGATGCACCACTTCTATCCTGGGCTAATTATAGGTCATCCGCAAGTGCCTAATACTAAATTGAAAACCATAGTTCCTTAAAATTCCATTTTGAAATATGCAGTAAAATATTAATAATATTTCTTTTTGACAGATTATGACAAAGTGGCTGAAAAAGCTGGCAAACTGGAAAAAGAAGTTAAGAGATTACATGATCTAATTATTGAGATAAATAATAATAAACTTAAAGCTCATCAAGATAGTCTTGATAAAATAAACACAGAAATAGATCAGTGCACTTCTGCCATTACAAAAGCACAGGTAGCAATCAAGACATCAGAAAGGTATGATTTCCTATTATGAACCAACATCCTAGAGGTAGAATTGTGATATTTATTTCAATTATTAGATTTACTGTATTTTTCACTCCATTAGACGCTGCTGGCCAATAAGCTACAGTGCATTCAGAAAGTATTCAGACCTCCTTCACTTCTGTTAATTTTGTTATGCTACAGCCTAATTCTATAATTGTTGAAATTCATTCTTTTCTCATCCATCGACACTCAATGCCCCAAAAGGAGAAAGTGAAAACAGAATATTAGAAATGTATATAAATTTATTAAAAAGAAAAAACTGAAATATCACTTTAGTATAAATTTTCAGACCCTTCACTCAGTACTTGGTTGAAGCAGCAATTATAGCCTCAAATCTTTTGAGGTATGACGGTACAAGCTTTGCACACCTGGATTGGGGGATTTTCTGTTATTCTACCTTGAAAATCCTCTCAAACTCAGTCAGGTTAAAAAGTGAATGTTGGTAGAGTGACATTTTCAAGTACCTTCAGAGATGTTCAATAGGGTTCAAGTCAGGGTTCTAGCTGACCCATTCTAGGACATCACAGAATTGTCCCTCAGCCACTCCTTGGTTGTCTTGGCTGTCTGGTAAGGATCATTGTCATATTAGAAAGTAAACTTTCGGCCCAGCCTGAGCTCCTGGGTGCTGTGGTTTTCATTGAGGAAATTCCTGTACTTTGCTCCCTTCAGCTTTCCTCTCTTGATCAGTTTTCCAGTTCCTGCAGGAAGACTGCACCCTCACAGCATGATGCTGCAACCACTATATTTCATGTTGGGATGATATTGGGCGGTTGATGAATGGTGCCTGGTTTCCTCCAGGCATAACATTTAGAATTGAGGCTAAACAGTTCAATCTTAGTTGACTCAGACCAGAGAATCTTCTTCCTCACAGTCTGAGAGTCCTTCAGATACTTTTTTTTTTTTGCAAACTCCAAGCGGGCTTTCATGTGTTTTGCACTGAGGAAAGGCTTCCGTCTAGCCACTCTGGCATAAAGCCCAGATTGGTGGAGAGTGACGGGTATCCTTCTGGAACTCTCCCATCTCCACACAGGATCTCAAGCTCAGTCAGTGACCATTGGGTTCTTGGTCACCTCTCTGACCAACACCCTTCCCCCCCGATTGCTCAGTTTGACCAGGCAACCAGCTCTTAGAAGAGTCCTGGTTTGTATCAAACTTATTCCATTTGAGAATTATGAAGGCCACTGTTCTTTCAGGAAAATTTAATGCAGGATAAATTTTACTGCAGTTTTGTGCCTTGCAATAATCCTGTCTCTGTGCCGCGAGACACGGTCAGGTGTGCCGTGAAGCTCCTAGGGAAGCTCCAGCTGGGCGGGGCACTGCCGGTGCCGGACCGCCGGTGCCTCCGACCTGGAGCTCCCACTCGCAGCTGTCCCCTGGCTACTGCCCGATGCCGCTGTTTCCAGCGCTCTCCTGCTGGGCCCCACCCCATGCACCTCCTTACACATAATCATATTGCTGTACTTAGTTTATTTTTAGTAATTCATTGTCTTACTATTGTTATATTTACAGCTTTTATAATTTTACTCAGAGTAGCCGCCTGGGTAATAATAAATTTAATTAAAACTGGTCAAATATATCAAAGGGAAAATGAATAACAGCAATAGATTTATAATAAATGAACTAGAATAGATCAACAATTAAAAAGTAACTATTTTCAGATGTTTTAATATATTTGTTGATAGGAGTTTTAAACAGAATGAATACAAGAGAAAGATTTAACATAAGAACGTAAGAAGAGCCATGCTGAATTAGGCCAAAGCCCATCAAGTCCAGCATTCTGTGTCACACAGTGGCCCACCAATTGTCCATGGGGTTCTTGAGCAGAAAAAGAAGGCAAGACCCTCCCTTTCCCTTGACCCCCAACAAATGGTACTCCAGGGAATCCTGCCTGCCTCAACCAACATAGAGGCGGCACATGAGCATCTGTTTCAATAACCACCGATACACTTGGCATCCATGAATCTGTCTAATCCTGCCTTGAAACTATCAAGGCTGACAGCTGTCACGACCTCTTCTGGAAGTGAATTCCATAAACCAACAACCCTCTGGGTGAAGAAATATTTCCCTTGATTTGTCCTCACTTTCTTACCTATGAGCTTTAGGGAGTGGCCCCCTCGTCCTAGTATTGTGTGATAGATAAAAGAATTATTTCTCTATCCACTTTTTAAAACAACACATGTTTTAATAGCAAAGAAAACAGCAGCGTAGCTATTTTTTCTGCAGACAGTTTGGTCTTTATTGTATTTATGTAATTAATATATGTTAAAAAGGAATGTTATAATAATATATATTTATATTTTATAGAAACCTGAAGAAAACAGAGGATACAATTGTTCGCACTGAGAAAGAAATTGACGAAAATATAAGCCATTTACAAAACCTAAAAGAACAGCTGAATGCATTAGATGAAAGAGCTGCTGAAGTTATTAATAACAACAAAAAAGCTGAAGTATGTATTAGATTTGCTTTGTTTTTCAGATTACACTTAAAATAGTCATAGTGATATATGAACACAAAATGTGTTTGTTGACTAAAAAACAATAGTATTTTCGACTGAATTCTCTGGTAAGCTTTCAACACTACCAAAAATTCACTTTGCCGCTCCAAGTTCCCGGAGAGGGGCAGCATGCAAATCTAATAAATAAAATAGTCTTTTAAAGTAGTTCTGTGTAAACTGAATTGCTGTTTTATAATCTTTAACATCAAAGTAACTTTTGAAAGCATAGTGAAAATTATGTGGTCCTTAGTATTCTCTGAGCTTGGATGTTTTCTTGCACGTTTCATTATTAAACTAGGTAACATTGTAAGTACCAGAAGGGAGTGGGGCTTGCTCTCGTTTTGTGTGGCTTACCCTGACAGCATTGGTAAGAATGGTCTTGGTGGAAGTTCTATTCATGTAGATATCATGTTCCTGTGTATTCTGGAACTCATTTTGGAGACTGAATCAAAAGCCTTACATAGTAGACTGTAGATGGAATAGTAAGATAGCGTTCCGCATTCAGGACAAACAGTTGTCTAAAACATTCCAAATATAAATTGATGAAGGCTTTATTTAATATTTATGGGATATTTTCTGACTTTATGAGAAAGGAAAGAGATTGCCCATAACTCAAAGCAAAACTATATTTTAATTTATTCTGTCACCTAAGCAGACAAAACTTGTATGTCTTACAAATTTGTTTGAAATTTGACTAATTTTGATGTTTTGCAAATCTTTTAATTTTATTTTATAATAATTATGTGTACATATATGAATTAAAGATGCATTAAAAGGTATTTTGAAAAAATTATTAGAAATGCAAATTTTATGATAACCTAATAATAAAGATTTAATTTTAACTTGTTTAGGAATCCTTACCACAGATTCAAGAGGAACGGCTTTTGGTTCTTGAGAAAATTAAAGTTTTACAAGAAGAAGAACATTTGCTACAAAAAGAAGCTCTCAATATTAGGCTTAAAATTGAACAACTAGACAGTAACATTGCTGAGCAACAATCAAAGATTAAATATTGGCAAAAGGAGGTAATAAATACTGTTAATATTTATTAATAGTAATTAATTAATATATAATAAATTAATAACTTTATTTTTTATTTATTTATTTTGTCCAATACACAATACATATCGAAGAGGATAGACATGAAGTATTATATATAAAGAAAAGATATAAAAGTAGAGGAGAAGATATATGAAAGGAAGAAAAGATATATGAGATAGGGAGAGACAATTGGACAGGGGACGAAAGGCAGGCTAGTGCACTTATGTACAGCCCTTACTGACCTCTTAGGAACCTGGAGAGGTCAATCGTGGCTAGTCTAAGGGAGAAATGTTGGGGGTTAGGGGTTGACACTACTGAGTCAGGTAATGAGTTTCATGCTTTGACAACTCGGTTGCTGAAGTCATATTTTTTACAGTCAAGCTTGGAGCGATTAATATTAAGTTTGAATTTGTTGCGTGCTCTTGTGTTGTTGCGGTTGAAGCTGAAGTAGTCATTGACAGGCAGGACGTTGCAGCATATGATTTTGTGGGCAATACTTAGATCGTGTTTTAGGCGTCGTAGTTCTAAACTATTCTATTTTAGTTTATAATTAATTATATATTAATGAATATATAATTATTAATTACTGCTAATTCCACAGAAGAAGGTCCTAGATCAGTGATGGTGAACCTTTTTACCTCAGGTGCCAAAATTGTGTGTGCATGTGCAACAGCGCACATGCACATGCCCACACCCATAATACAATGCCCCCCCTGTGCATGCACACAACTCCCCTACTGCCCCCCATGCATACACACACACACACACACACACACTGCGTTCGCGTGCCCCCCCGCACCCAAGCCTCACACAGAAGCCTCGGCACTTCCGATAGGCCCATTGGTCTGTTTTTCACTCTCTCCAGGGTTCAGAAAAGCATCCTGAAGCCTGGGGAGAGCAAAAAATATCCCAACAGACCAACCAAAAGTTGGGCCATTTTTGCCATTCCCAGTGTTCAGGGAAGCCTCTGAAGCCTGGGAAGAATGAAAAAAAGCCAAATGTTTGATCTGCTGGACCATCTTTCGCCAGCCCCAGCATTCAGGAGGCTTTCCTGAAGCCTTTTGAGAATGAAAATGGCTGATAAAAAGGCCAAAATCAACTGGCCAGCACACACATGCATGCTAGAGGTGACGTGGGCAACATCTCATGTGCCCTCAAATATAGCTCCACCTTCCACCTAGGTACGCGTACCATAGGTTCGGCATCACTTTCTTAGATGGTTTCTTATTCATATAACAGGCATTAAAACATACGTATCATATGCTGAAATGTATAAAGCTCCAATATTGAAGCAATCAATGTTTGTGCTTGGCTTGATATCATGGGCGGAGAAGTGGTAAAATGTGCATTTGTAGGGTGCGTGGGTTATATAAAGAAGAGTCCTCTGAGAATCTAAGAAGCCGATTTGGATTTTTTTTTTCTTGGAAGTTATAGAGACTGAGTGAGTGGGTTAGTATTGCAGTCCACTGAAAACCACTGGAATGAGTGGCTTAGAATTAAATGTTTATATGATCTTGTCTTAATGCCATCAATACTTTAATTATATAATTGTTTATATAAAACTTCTGTAAGACTTGCCTAACAAAAATGAGTTTCAATTTTCTCAAATGTAATATAATGTGCTTCCCCGGGCAAGGCATTCTTGAAATTCAGGAACAAAATGCTAAATTATTTGGGAAAGTACACTATTTTTATTAGACTTTTCTTCTATCTTTTGCATTACTGAATTCTCTAATTGTTACAATTAAACTCTAATTTGTTACATTTTCCTGAAATATAATTCAGTAATTAGTTTTTATAATCACATTTTCTAGGTGAACATTTTAACAGTAGGGCTTTCAAAATGACATACAGCATTTTAAAAAACGCCATTAATCACAGTTTGAGAATTTGGGCAAAAATAAACACAATATAGTAAATATCTAATCAATATCTGTCTGAAAAGTTCAGTAGTAAAATTTATTCAACTGATGTGCAACCCTACTATAATTCCCTCTCTAAAGTAATTGCTACAGATATGGATGGTAATTGCTCATTCACTGTAAAATATGTTTTAGATATCAAAGATAACACTGCATTCTGTGGAAGCTGAACAAACAGAAAACCTTCCAGTGTTAACGCAAGATGAACTAGAAAATATTAAAGATCCAGATATTATAACAAATCAAATAGCTATTTTGGAAGCTCGGTGTCATGATATGAAACCTAACTTGAGTGCTATTGCTGAGTATAATAAAAAGGTAAGAATTTTTCCAATATGGTCGTAGAATTCTTCAAGCTAATATAGATTTGTCCCAAGGTTGTAGCTCGTGTGGTCATGTGATCAAAATTTAAGCATTTGACAACCCACCCAAACTTCATCTTCATCTATCCACTAGCTCTTCCCCATCTCTTCCCTTTTGACTGCCTTGAATAGCAGCACTTGGTGGCAGCAGCATCAACAACGCAAAACCCACCCATCTCCTCTGCTCCACAGAACTTGCCATGCCCACTTGATTTTTGCCAAGGCCTGGTTCCTATATGAGTCATGCCTGGCCTGGTTCCTATGTGAGACAACTGATGACCACGCTAGGCCTTATTCCAAGGGTCATTCAGACCATTCTCCAAATTGCATGTGCACAATGCTTCAGAAGAGAAGTTTTCCAAAGGCTTTCCAAAATATTACAAGAATGGCCCATACAATTTCCTCAAGACAAAGCATTATCCTCGGAGAAGGGCGGCATACAAATCTAATTATTAAATAAATACATACATTATGAGAATGGCACATGTGATTTTGAGAATGACGGGTACTGCCTTCTTAAAAGATATTAGAAGCTGTGCTTTAGTTCCAATAATATTGTCAATGAATGTCACACTGCAGGGACACCACAATGGCAGAGAGGTGGGGAGCTAGGTGGATGGGGAAAGTTAGAGGAGGCAGTGTCTTATCATACTTGTGCTACATGCTTATGTTTGTAATAATTAATAATAATAATTTATTGGATTTGTATGCCGCTCCTCTCCGCAGACTTGGGGTGGCTAACAACAATAATAAACACAATATGTACAATCCAATAATAAAAACAACTAGAAACCCCTATTATAAAACCAAACATACACACAAACATACCATGCATAACTTGTAATGGCCTAGGGGAAGAGCTATCTTAACTCCCCCATGCCTGGCGCTATAAATGAGTCTTGAGTAGTTTACGAAAGACAGGGAGGGTGGGGGCAGTTCTAATCTCCAGAGGGAGTTGGTTCCAGAGGGCCGGGGTCGCCACAGAGAAGGCTCTTCCCCTGGGGCCCGCCAAACAACATTGTTTAGTCAACAGGACCCGGAGAAGGCCAACTCTGGGACCTTATCGGTCGCTGGGATTCGTGCGGTAGCAGGCGGTTCCGGAGGTAATCTGGTCCATTGCCATGTAGGGCTTTAAAGGTCATAACCAACACTTTGAATTGTGACCGGAAACTGATCGGCAGCCAATGCAAGCCACGGAGTGTTGAAGAAACGTGGGCAAATCTTGGAAGCCCCACGATGGCTCTCACGGCTGCGTTCTGCACGATCTGAAGTTTCCGAACACTTTTCAGAGGTACATTGTATCTATTCTGTGAGCCCCCGAGTCTTCGAAGAAGGGTGGCATATAAATCTAATTAATAATAATAATAATACTGAAGCCTAGGGCTGGGAGGCACCAAGCTGGGAATGGTTTGGATTGGGGTAGGTACTAGCCTAACAACACGTGGGGCTCTATGAACAACTATTTGGATTGCTAGAATTGTAGATGATGCAATAATGTAATCTAGTGTTTTAGAACTCTATAATTTAACAGCAGAAATTCTAGTCTCAATTCTTGTAACATGAGGACTACCTGTACAGTTTTTTTATTCACTGTATTTACTTTTGCTACCTTATAGGTAGGAATGACAGCATTTGTTGAAATTAAGAGCCATTTATGAAATGTTATATTCCACTAAAAACTATTTACCTTTTTTGATAGATTACAATGATTAATACCTTTTGTCACGTGAGATAAACATTGAATAGGGGTGGGAGTCCAGGAAGGGGGAAATGACAGATGAGGTAATAAATAATAAGATGCGCGTACCATGCCGCCTTGATTGCATCAGCGGAATCCCGCCCGGCCGCTCTGTTTAGGGTGACCCGCTCCCTTCTTAACCAGGGGGGAGTTGGGGAGCCCTTGCAGAGTAGTGCCGAGGAGTTTAACACGTTTTTCGCTGATAAAGTCGCTCAGATCCGGGCTGACCTCGACTCCAATTGTAAAACAGAGTTGACTGACAACGAGTCAGTCGAGGTGACTGGGGCACGTACTTGTCCACCTGTCTGGGAAGAGTTTGATCTGGTGACACCTGATGAAGTGGACAAGGCCATTGGAGCTGTGAGTTCCGCCACCTGTTTACTGGATCCGTGTCCCTCCTGGTTGGTCTCGGCCAGCAGGGAGGTGACACGGAGCTGGGCCCAGGAGATTACCAACGCTTCCTTGGGGAGGGGAGTTTTTCCATCACTCTATAAAGAAGCGCTTGTGCGCCCCCTCCTCAAGAAGCCTTCCCTGGACCCAGCAGTACTTAACAACTATCGTCCAGTCTCCAACCTTCCCTTCATGGGGAAGGTTGTCAAGAAGGTGGTGGCACTCCAGCTCCAGCGGTCCTTGGAAGAAGCCGATTATCTAGGTCCCCAGCAGTCGGGTTTCAGGCCCGGTTACAGCACGGAAACCGCTTTGGTCGCGTTGATGGATGATCTCTGGCGGGCCCGGGACAGGGGTTTATCCTCTGTCCTGGTGCTCCTCGATCTCTCAGCGGCTTTCGATACCATCGACCATGGTATCCTTCTGCACCGGTTGGAGGGGCTGGGGGGTGGGAGGCACTGTGCTTCAGTGGTTCTCCTCCTACCTCTCTGGCCGGTCGCAGTCGGTGTTAGTGGGGGGTCAGAGGTCGACTCCGAGGTCTCTCCCTTGTGGAGTACCCCAGGGGTCGGTCCTCTCCCCCTTGCTATTTAACATCTACATGAAACCGCTGGGTGAGATCATCCAAGGACATGGGGTGAGGTATCATCAATATGCCGATGATACCCAGCTTTACATCTCCACCCCATGCCCAGTCAACGAAGCGGTGGAAGTGATGTGCCGGTGCCTGGAGGCTGTTGGGGCCTGGATGGGTGTCAACAGACTCAAGCTCAACCCGGATAAGACGGAGTGGCTGTGGGTTTTGCCTCCCAAGGACAATCCCATCTGTCCGTCCATTACCCTGGGGGGGGAATCATTGACCCCCTCAGAGAGGGTCCGCAACTTGGGCGTCCTCCTCGATCCACAGCTCACATTAGAGAACCATCTTTCAGCTGTGGCGAGGGGGGCGTTTGCCCAGGTTCGCCTGGTGCACCAGTTGCGGCCCTATCTGGACCGGGACTCATTACTCACAGTCACTCATGCCCTCATCACCTCGAGGTTCGACTACTGTAATGCTCTCTACATGGGGCTACCTTTGAAAAGTGTTCGGAAACTTCAGATCGTGCAGAATGCAGCTGCGAGAGCAGTCATGGGCTTACCCAGGTATGCCCATGTTTCACCATCACTCCGCAGTCTGCATTGGCTGCCGATCAGTTTCCGGTCACAATTCAAAGTGTTGGTTATGACCTTTAAAGCCCTTCATGGCACTGGACCAGAATATCTCCAAGACCGCCTTCTGCCGCACGAATCCCAGCGACCGATTCGGTCCCACAGAGTGGGCCTCCTCCGGGTCCCGTCAACTAAACAATGCCGGTTGGCGGGCCCCAGGGGGAAAGCCTTCTCTGTGGCGGCACCGGCCCTCTGGAACCAACTCCCCCCCGGAGATCAGAACTGCCCCTACTCTTCCTGCCTTCCGTAAACTCCTCAAAACCCACCTTTGCCGTCAGGCATGGGGAAACTAAACATCTCCCCCTGGGCACGTTGAAGTTATATATGGTATGCCTGTATGTGTGTATGTTAGTATAGGGGATTTTCTTAAATTTATAATATTTTAATTAATTGGATTGTATTGGATTGTTTTTCACTTGTTGTGAGCCGCCCCGAGTCTTCGGAGAGGGGCGGCATACAAATCCAAATAATAAATAAATAATAAATAAATAAGAGTGGGTTAGAAAAAACAAGATATTTGTGAAGTCATACTGACTTATCCAGGTATTTGTATACCAAATATGTTAGATCAAAGAGATAATGGAAGTTCAATTTTCAGATTGTGAAATTTTATGAGGGTACAATTCTAAATTACTAAATGGGATTTAAATTAATAAACAGTACAGATACTCCTTAGGTTAAGACAGCAATTTGGGCTGGGACGTCTAAGGCAAGACATCACATGACCACATTGCTTAGCAATGATAATCCAGGTACCATGTTTCTCAGAAAATAAGACTGAGTGCATGATTGTATGACATTGAAACAATATTAGCTGCAAGTTGGTTGCCAAATGCTCAAATTGCAATTGTGTAGGGGACCATCAACTTTTCAAGAATAGTTGTTAAGTTCCTTTTGTTCAGCATCATGATAACCTCTATTTATTTATTTATTTATTTATTTATTTATTTATTTATTTATTTATTTATTTATTTGATTTTTATGCCGCCCTTCTCCTTAGACTCAGGGCGGCTTACAACATGCTGAACAAGTGGTTGGTAAGCTGTAGTTAAGGATGTCACCACTGCTCCAGTATTTCAGCACTATTAAACTTTATTGAATTGTTGAATACATCGCTTAATTTCATCTAGTTGATTTTTAACATTTGGTTTAGGAAGAGCTGTATTTAAAACGTGTGGCAGAGTTGGATGAAATTACCATTGAGAGAGACAAATTCAGAGACGCTTTTGAAGACCTTCGGAAAAAACGGCTTAATGAATTTATGGCAGGATTTAATGTCATAACAAATAAGCTAAAGGAAAACTATCAGATGCTTACATTAGGAGGGGATGCAGAACTTGAACTTGTTGACAGTCTGGATCCTTTCTCTGAAGGAATTATGTTCAGGTTGGTATTGCATGTAATTTTCTTAATTTAAGCTGTTTTAAAAGCAAGATCAATTTGCACTACATGAGGGACCAGGCTAAAATGAGGGCTAAGAATGCTAGCAAGGCTAACAAAAGTTTCTTTTCACAGATCACCAAACTTGTTTAGCCAACAGTAACAATTGATGTCTAAATCTAAGCCCCTAATTTGCATTACAATAATTATGATTGTAATGTATCTGAAGGATTAATGGAGAATGATTGAGATGGTAGATATAATGTCCTTTTGCTTTGCTTAAAGCATCTTGGCGTTAAAGTGAAATTTGCAAATATCATATTTCAGTGTTCGGCCACCAAAGAAAAGTTGGAAGAAGATATTTAACTTGTCAGGTGGAGAGAAGACATTGAGCTCATTAGCTTTGGTTTTTGCTTTGCATCATTACAAGCCAACCCCTCTCTATTTCATGGATGAAATTGATGCTGCCCTTGATTTCAGAAATGTTTCCATTGTATCATTTTACATATATGTAAGTATTACAGAATTTAACATTATTCAAACTTTATATATATTAATATCAGGGTAACAATAGCTGTACATAAAAGTATTGGGAAAAGCTTTTGAACTCCCACAAATTAAGAAAATTTAATCTGAAAATAAATTTTCAAAATGTTTAATTCACAACAGCAAAAACTGTGGGTAGAGTCTCTACCAATACTGTACAAAATGCACACGACCAGTGTTTTTGGTACATGCATACATATCATATTGATTCTTTTCAAAGTAAGCAATATTTTGCATAGTTAAAGTACCGGACTAGAAAGAGGTGGACTATGAGTTCAATTTCTACTATGAAAACTAGCTGGTTGACCTTTGCCCAGTCATTCTCTAAGCCCAAATCATTTCACAGGGTGATGGTTGTGGAAAAAAGGAGGAAGATGTGTTGGATATGTCCATTACCTTGAATTATAAAAAATAATAAAGGCAGGTTATAAATAACAATAAAGTAAATAAATAAATGAGGCAAACAATAGCATATGGGATAAGAAAATGAAATATAGTTAAAACTTGTTTATATCAACACTATTCAGTGTATATCTTATATTTCTCTTCTTGCAAACTATCATTGATTCTACTACATGTCTTTTGTTCTTACTCTTCTTGAGGGTTTCATCTATTCCAGCCAGCCATAGCTTTCTCATTCCCTCTTTCTTTTGATACATTCACACAGTGTTCTCTCTAAATTTTTTTTGGGGTGGGCGGAAAAGTATAGTGTCTGAGCGACAGTCCCTTTGGGACTGGGCGACACAGAAATAATAATAAAATTTCCCTCTCGGCTTCTGGGCAGGTTTGGAAAACTGAGTTGATGATGATTTTTAAGTGAGCGATTGCTCACTGCTCAGCTTAGAGGGAACTATGCATTCACACTTCAGAATTATTTATTGAAGTGAGTGGCCATATAAACTGAATGATATATTTCATAAGTTGATTCTTCTGTATTATTGCATGCCTTATTTTAAAAATGCAGTATGCTTTTTTCAACTTATCTGCGGGTAATGAAGTGATCTAATTTTAGAGATTCAGTACAGCCTGTCCCATGTGTAGGAAAACCTAATTAATAACCTGAAATTTCTTTTTTTCTAAGATAGTTGAAGTGGGTTACTAATGTTGATGCTCAGGCCAATACTGAGAATACTGAGGCTTTGTTATTGTAATTGGGAAGGATTGTAAAACATTTTCTGAGAAAATCACTATGTTGTGAATACTAACACAAAATTTATTCCATTTTCCAGGAGCAAACAAAAAATGCACAGTTCATCATCATTTCTCTGCGAAATAACATGTTTGAAATATCAGACAGACTTGTTGGTATTTATAAGACTTTTAATACAACAAAAAGTGTGCCAATAAATCCCAAAGTTATTGAAGCAAACGTACTTTCTGAACTTGGTTTCACAGAATGCTGCTGAATACGGACTTTTCTTTCAACATTCTTCTTCCTAATGAAGAGTTACCAACAATTTAATATCTATTTTCTATAAGTGGTTTTTAAACTTAACCTGTTACTGAGCGTCCTTTATCTTAAGCAATATAGTTTTCTTCAACTCTAATGACTGTTTAAAACACAAATAATTCATATGACTTTTGGTAGAAGCTCCTGATGATTAAAATTGTGGATTTAAAGAAACCCACTGCTTATTTTTATTTGAATTTGAAAATAAAGTTTTAACAAATCTCTCTGTGTATTACAAAAGTATTCTGGAAAATAATTACGTTGATAAACAATAAAGAAAAATGATGAATAGTGGGCAGACTCTGTGCTATTGTGCTAGCTGCAGTATGGGTCTTTGATTTGTTTGGCAGCCAGGATTTGGGATTGATTTGACAATTAAAACCTAGCTATAGTAAAAATAAAGTCCATAATCTAAAAATTAGTCCTGAAGTATGTTAGTGCTGAGGGCCTCCGGGGAGATGGGGAAGGCTGTTTTTGCCCTTCCCAGCCTCTTGGAAAGGCTCTGAAGCCTAGGGACAATGAAAAACGGCAGGTGGCGTGCCAGAAGTGGGGCGGTCATGTGGCTGGAGCTAATATCCAAGAATAGGATGACACTGTTTGATCAGCCAATGAGGACTGAGTCTCGATTTCTGCCTCAGCCTCCATTTCCCCCTCTTTGACTCAGTCCTCGGCCTGACAGTGTGTTCTTGATCTCCCATCTTGAGATTTTTTTCTCAACCTTCCTGACTTCACTCATTA
Source organism: Erythrolamprus reginae (assembly GCF_031021105.1). NCBI lineage: Eukaryota > Metazoa > Chordata > Lepidosauria > Squamata > Dipsadidae > Erythrolamprus > Erythrolamprus reginae. Next base: position 95,028,544 of record NC_091954.1, read on the forward strand.
TCACTGAGGTTAAAAGCGGTTAAGAGTTGCAGCTCTTGGCGGCATATTTACAGATACAAATAAAATATATGAAGGACACAAGGGAAACGGGCATAAAAATGGAAACAACAGAATTGGACAGAATAATTCCAGGAACAGAAGAAAAAATGATTAGGAAAGTATACCATTACCTCCTAGATTAGGCATTATGGGAAGAATAAGTTTTTTCTTTTTACAATAGGTCAGTTTTACAACTTATGGTATGCCAAAAACTAATGCTACCTCCTTAGCTTTTGACACTTGGATGAAAAATAGCTGCTCAATTTCTTACATACTACAAAAATGCTAGTAGGTAAAACCTCCTTTAGGCTGTTCTATATTTTTAATATCTTAAGATGATTAGGCTGTAAAGTTTTAAATTTCTTCAAATCTCTTCTATGTAAATTTTCATGTATATTTAAAAAATCTTTTTAAATAGTAATCGCCCATTAATAAGAAACCTATAAAATAAACACCAGGAAGCTTCCAATAAATGACTCAAGGGGGAAGAACCAATAAACAAACAAGTAGCAACTCATAATAACGCCCAATTAGCCAAATTAAAAAATTACCAAACCTAAATAATAATTCCTTAAAGAAATTATAAAGAATAAGTTAAGGAGACGATGGTAAGATGGTGTAGAGACATTAATTTAAATAATTGAAAAGATCTATGGTACAGGAACCAAAAATTAACCCTGGAATTTCATCTAAAGAAAATCTCTACAAGATGTTTTAGTCCCCAAACTACGGCCTGCGGGACCCATCCATTCACCGCGGTCTGCTGGGGCGGGGAGGAAAGCGGGTCTGCAATTGGCCCCTTTCCCGCCTTTAGAGAGAGAAACTGTTGCTGCCCTATGGCAGAGCAGCAACAGTTCCTCTCGCTAAAGGTGAGAAAGAAGGGCCAATTGCAAGCCCGCTTTCCTCCCCGCCCCTTGGCTCCCTTTCTCCAGACGCTCAGCAGCGGTCCCTCCGGTGCCGCTTTTTTGCTTCAGGTCCGAGATTTTACACCGGTGAGTTTTGTGCGCTTTAGGGCACCTTTGGCGTTGGGCAAGGACTCGGGGGTGGGGGGAGGGTCTGCTGCGGAGAGGGAGAGAGAGAGAGGAAGCGAGAAGAAAAGGAGAGAGCAAGAGAGAATGGGAGAGAGAAAGAAAGGAAGAGAAGAAGATAAAGAGACAGCAAGAAAGAAAGGGGAAGAGAAAGGAAGGAAAAGAAGAAAAGGAGAGAAAGAAAGAGACAGCAAGAGAGAGAAAGAGGAAGGAAGAGAGAAAAGGAGAAAGAGGAAGGAAGAGAAGAAAAGGAGAGAGGAAGGGAGAAGAAAAGGAGAGAGACAGAGCGAGAAAGAAAGCAAGAGAGAAAAAAGTGAGGGAGAGGGAATGTGAGAAAAAGAAAAATGAGAAAATTATGGAGGGAAAGAACGAAGGAGAGGAAAAAAACAAATGAAAGAAGGAAAAAGGGAGAGGGAAGAGAGAAGTGGGAAGGACGGAGGGGAGGAAGGAGAAATGGAGGGAAAAGGAAGGAAGGAAGAATGAAATGAATGGAAGGACGGAGGAAGGACTTTTTGGTGGGGGAGAGGTGTAAATTAAAAAAAAAATTCTCTCAACGTAATCATGTTTAAATTATGTTGGATTTGTAGCAATGAGAATAGATAATGCAAATCAGATATTTACATTTAGAATCATAATTGTAGCAAAATTACAGTTTTGAAGTAGCCACCAAATTTATATTTTGGATTGGGGTCACCGCGACATGGGGAACTGTATTGCGGAGTCGCTGCATTAGAAAGGTTGAGAAACACTGCTCTAGCCATTCCCTTCTCCCAAGCCTTCAGCTGAGGGCCATCTGAAGTCACCATGTGGAGGGGGGGGGGGGATTTCCCTTCCGGAGTAGCCTTTTGAGTCTCCAACTCCAATTCTTTTATTAACCAGCTGCTGGCCGCAGAGTTAGCGCTCATAACAGGCAGCTGATTGTCTTTTGACAAGCAATTTGTTCTTTGCCTCTTAAAGACTCTTCCCTCAGTCACAGGAGTTAGCCGCTTGAGTGAACTACGGCCAGAAGAGTTTTGTGTTCTTCCCTCTTTGGCAAGTGCTTGCAGCTTGGGCAAACAGGAGCCAGCAGGAGCTTCTCACTCTCGCAGCTAGGTGCCTCAGCCCTGAATCAGAGTCCTTTGGCTTCACCAATTAATTTGCCATTCTTAATGGCTAGTGCTTGGCATAGCAGCAATTGTGGGTCCGCACTAGCCTGATCTGTCTCTCCCGGCCGACAATGCTGCTGTCATTCCTACACTGCTCTCTGTGCCCGTCTCATCAAAAGTTGGACATTTTGGAGTGTCATGAGGCTCGCTGTGTGGTGGTGGCCATTTTGTCAAAGGGCAATCTGGCCCAGTGTAGTGGCGGCCATTTTATTTATAGGTGAGGTGGTGGCCATTTTGAGTTCTCCCAAGGAAGCTACACAGGTGACCATATAAACGAGTTATCTGACCTAGCACTATGGCGGATAACGTTCCTCCACCTGCAAAGGCAAAATCCACAAAAAAGCAAAGACCCACAATACCTCAGAGATTGAGCAGGCATCAGGCCACTCCCAGGGCCTCTCCAGGCTGGACAGGGCATACGGCCTGCCCCCTCCTAATGGTCAATCTAAAGCCAAGGCACCCAGGGCTACCCAAAAGAATGAATCCTGCAGGGACAAGTCCCAGGAAAAGATCTGTACACAGTCTTGTTCAGATCCCAGCCTTGCCTACTCATTCAAGCGGGGCCGGCCAGCTGACTCCCAAAGGCACAGAGCCTACACGAGCCAACACGGGCCTCTATGACCATCCTTGGACAGTCCAGGCCTTAACATTCAGGATGCTGACCCATGGGATCAAGTGGAGTCCTATCATCGACGGGGTATGTATGGCTGCCTTATACCACCTTACGCCAAATGCAGTTTATCCACCACTACAAAGTTGTTGCTTCAGTGGAGATGGCTTGAAAGAGTACATTTGCAAGCTGAACATGTTACCTAGACTCTCCCAATAGAGATGGCTTTGGTATGTCACATTCTTGGATGTTGGCTCCATCCACTATGGAGAAGGGGCATTGTCACCTAATACACCTCTTCTCATAGAGTGGAGCTAATATCTAATCCCACCCAAAGGCAGTCTGGTCTACATGTCGGGATGTCAAATTGTGATATTTTGCTTGTTTAAACCTTGGGAGACCACACACTGAGTCTGTCCCTTGGTCTTCGCCAAAGAGGGGGAAATGGAGGCAGAGATCTACAATTTGACAGACTCGGTCCTCACTGGCTGTGTCATCCCATTCTTGGATGTTAGCTCCACTCAACAAGAGGTGAATCAGGGGAAACTAATGCTCCTTCTCTACTTCAATCAGGTTGTAAACTACATTTTTAACATTAAAATTACCTTGGCCTTCTCAACATTGAGAACTGTGGCTCTGTGCAGTTGGATCCTAAAATGAGGTGGTGTATTTCTATGGCTGTCACATATATCCCAGAGACCAATTAGATCCCATGAGTTGACCTTCTCCGGGCCCCATTGACTAAGCAATGTCGGTTGGCAGGCCTGCGGGGGAGAGCCTTCTCTGTGGCAGCCCCAGCTCTTTGGAACCAACTACCCCCTATAAGATCTAGCTCTGCCGACAGGCCTGGGGACTATGAAAATTTACAGCTTACTTCCAGCCAATGCCTCTTTTGGTTGGTATATGTGATGGTATGATTGTATTGTCTGGATCAGGGTTATTATTATCATTAATTAGGGGTTTTAATTGTTTATAGTAGAGTTATATTAATGGGGTTTTTACTGTTTGAATGTTTGAATTTGACTTTTTTACTGTACTATTTCATTGTTGTGAGCTGCCCTGAGTCCTGTGGGAGAGGGCGGCATATAAGTCAAAATAAACACAAACAAATATGCTTTTGATATTATCTAAGCAATTTTATCTTATGTATATTGAAATTCATAACTTCTCTCGTTATATTTACAGTTCAGCATTGAAAGCAGATTACTAAAATGATTTAGTTCAATTTCAGACATGATTGGACTACTTTCTAAGATCAACAGTTTTAAATATATGTATTTTTAAAACGTGAACATTCTTGATTTCTGTATAGCATCTACTGTAAAGACAAAACATAATGCAACGACTTGAGAGGTTCATACTGAGCTATGGGATAAAAGAAACATTGGAATTTTCTTCTAGATCACTAAAACTTTTGTCTCGTTTATAGTGTCTGTAACTGCAAAAATTTAATAGTGAGCACATTTATAGGTTTCTCATTCCCCTTGTTGTTTAACATTTAACAAGTTGTATTTATTTTTCTTTGAAAAGGATCCATTTCCCTGAGTTTGGGCAGCATCCACATTCAGTAAAATAAATAAAATGCATCTGTCCCAAAACTTCATGAATTGTGATTCCCCCATATTAAAGCAAATCACAAGTGATATTTGCACTTAAATTTAACATGTGGAGGAAGAAACATGCATGTTGAAAAGATATGATGGTGTTTCTCATCAGTTACAATCTCAGTCTTACCAAAGAACAGTTTATTTTTCTACACTTATTTAAAATACCTTCAGAAATATAAATATTAATACAAGTTAGAAGTAGCTAAAAGTAATTTTTTATTAATTAAAAGTACAAATTCTGAAACCTGAAAAAACCCCATTACAAATTTTAAAATTTAAAAGCATGAATGAGAGAATCAATACTGAGGATGGAAATAATAAATTCCAGAAAAGCTACTCCCTGATCATGCAGCTGCTTACACCATATATGGTATGAGAAACAGAAGAGAGGCTAACATAGTACATTATTTTAAAGTATATTTTCTACCAGGCTCTTAAGCTTTATGTTGAACCCACTACAGTTAAGGATAACAATATTTACTCATAAACCACATTTATAGTTTATATGTATTTCTCTTTAAGTAATCTCATTTTATGTGGTAACAGCTAAACATCTCTTTTCGCAACATGAAAGCATGTTAAACAAGTCCATTAATCTTTATAGCAAACTCATTAAACTGTATTCTGAAAAAGCTGACAGGCCCTGCTGCTTTTGGTCATTTAATCATTTTCACTGCCATTTGCATGAACCAAAAACTGCCAGGATCAATTCATTATCAAGCATAATTTCATTTTAAAACTCTTCTGGCAATTTATGATAATCTTGTCAGGTAATGCTGGGTTATTTACTGGAAAGTTCTCTCTCACTACTTTTTAATACCATTATGTTTTCCAAGAAAAATAAAGGCCTCAGTGAAATATGTATGTAAAATAGCAACCAGTTATAACATCGCTGTTGAAGAACTATAATGCTCTTTTGTTTGAAGTGACAGGCTCAAATCTTTGTGGAACTAAAATCAGAACCCCTGGGAGATTCGTTGCAAATGCTGATTGTTAAAAAAACTGTTAAACTTTATGAAAACTGAGATGGTGTAATATAAATTTTAAATGTTAAGACTAGAAATATATGCTTCCTTATCCATCAAGATAATCTCTCTAATTAAAGGAGCTAATAAAAATATTTTTTTATCTTTCCTAGTCATGCTATTTGAAATATTAGAACTGACTAGAAATTGTTGGATGTTTCATCTAATTTCCTTTTCCACAAGGAAACACTTAAAAATATTTAATCTCCAATATTTGTTCCTAACAGGAAAAGCGATTTACAATTTAAAGTTTTTTGATTAATTAGAATTGTATTATATTAATTAATAGTACTAAAATTATGGATGTGAATACAATGACCAGAGTAAACCTTCAAGTTGAGCCAAACTCAAGCTTGATTCCAGAAAAAGAAAATGTTTGTAGTTTAGAGTTGAACTGTAGGGTCCCTTGTGCCATCTGAACTTGTTTTCTTGCAGACATTTCATTACTCAACCAGGTAGCACTAGAAGTGCTAGAAGCGAGTAAGATTTGTTCTCTGTTTATATACAAGTGTCTTGCCCTTTCAATGCTGGTGGAAGTGTTCTTAGTGGTGGATGATGTTACCTAAGGTTTATTACCTTGGGTAATGAAATGTCTGCAAAAAAACAAAGAAGCTCAGATAGCCTTAAGGCTCCCACAGTTCACCTCAATTCTCACACAATCTTTACATGATCGTCTGTTGTCTGCATGCATATTGAGAAAAGAATTGAACATTTGTCCAAATAGTATAGGCTGGCACTGGCCTATTTGCAATGCTAGGTAATTTCTGGTATCCTTGACAGAAGACGTTGATATCAATTAAACCTTAATTTAACATCAAGTTAAAATTAAATCCATTAGAATTCAGATATTTTTCTTAATAGGGCAAGAAGTTGCAATCAAAAGCAAAAATATTATTCAGTTAAATCAGGGGTATATCATAATGTTCTCCACTGCTATGTGCAATCTTCTACTTAAGTCTTGATAAATTATCTGCAAAGTATCAAAAATATATGGAAAAACTATTTCGTTTATGAACATTAATATATGCTGTCTAAAAACGGTAGTAAGAAAAGTAAAAGAAAGCAATATAAATGCCAAAGGACTGAAGGACCAGAAGGATTTTTTAGCTGGCCTACTCTCATTGTCACAATCCTGGGTACATACTTTTTGCTTTGAAATTAGCTTTATTTTGGGAATGAGAATTTTGTTAATCTGATTAATTTCACTTTTGCTCCACACATCTTTTAACACCTGTCCTATGCGAGGATGGATTTCAACCGGCTTAATCATTGGTAACGGTTTCCCCCTTAAAATTTTAACACGCTGACGTATTTCCTCAACTTTCTCCAGAAAATGAAGAGGAGTCTCCTCCTCTTGAAATGATGTGTTCAGTGACATGAGTTCAAGTTGCTCTTCTCGTATTCCTTTCAATATTTCTATGAGAGGTTCATATTCGGTCTCAATTTGCATATTTACATCATCCAGAGCTGCAAGTAAAGCTTGTTTTTTCTGATCAAGGGTATCGGCCAGTCTCTTAAAATATTGCAAAACTGTTTTTTTATCCTCCTGAACAATGCTCCCACACTGAGCTTTCTGTTCCTCCAGATTCTGAATAAGCAAACAAACTTCACTCCAATGATTATCTGTCAACTGCTCAAGAAGTCTTCCAGGAGTTTCTTTTTCTTTCATGTAGGCACTTTGTAGATCATCTATTGGATGGCCATGATGTTTTCCTATTGTAAGACAATGGCCACAAACAAGTTTTTTGTCTAGTAGACAGTAAATATTTAATGGTTGCCTATAATGCTCACTGCAAGTAGCAACTTCAGGATGATCCTCTTGTTGATACTTTTCAATAATAGCCTTTAATGCAAAGTTTACAGGTAAAGAGTCTATACCAGATGGAGGAATTTCAACAATACTTCTACAGTTGGGACACTTCAGAGGAAGCCTTAGGGGGCGCCAGATGGAAAAATTGCTCGATATCTGAAGAATACTTTCCAAACAACTTCTACAAAATGTATGCGAACATGGCAATACACGAGGATCATCAAATATACTGTAGCAAATAGAACAAGTTAATTCCTCTTCAAAATAATGCATTTCCTAAAATTTTAAAAAAGAATAAAAGTGAGATAGAGATGCACAAAAAATATTTTTAAAAAAATACTGATAATTCAAGGAAATTAGTTATTACATGATTTAAATGCAAATAAATCATTTTTAAAAATACTGTATAAGCAGAATTAACAAAAACAATAATAACACATACTTAATTACCACTTAGTATCCAAATTACTATTTTTTTTCTAATATAAAGTTTTGTAGTAATTAGACAAGCAAAAAAATAATCCAAAAATTAACAAATAAGATATTAATAGAAAATGCTATCACCTTTTTACCTTACACACTTTTAAAAAAGAGTTAAAATACTAAGCTTTTAAGTTTATAGACAAAATAAAACCATGGAATAATAATTCAAGAACGTAAAATAATTCTGCTTTAGTTAACATGTTTTAAGTCAAGCTTAATATTTGTGGACATAGCCCAAAGCTTCAGAGAACAAAAACAATAGATAAAACTGCCACTGTAAAAACAGATAAAAATCTACAAAGCCAGAGTTATTAATATAACAAAAAACAAGAGCTGTTTTTTAACTTCCACCAATAGAGGTGAATGCCTCTGAAATCCAATTGTTCAAGTAATTAAGCAGTCAAGGTTGCTCCAGTAATTGCTCCAGTCAAGGTTCAACTTGAAGTTGGATTTTTTGGCAGCAGTGGGATGAGAATGCTAGACAAAACTGATCTAACTACTATACTTATAGAGTGATTTTTGAACTTAATTAAGCATTGTTCACTTATCAATGTTGCAGTATAGCATCCACATATCAATGGATTGTTTAAAGAACTGTAGCATATTTTACAGAAAGGCAGTTATATTGGGCCAATTGTAGTAGCAGTTTCAAGTGTCCTATAATTTTTTAATGGAAAAGTTATTCTGTCCATTATACACAGTAGTACTCTTAAGTAAGACAAAGGTTTTCACATAGAAGTAAACAGGTTTCACAACAATTCTCAACCCTGCAGCCATATCTCAAGTGTCTTGCTGGTTATTCCCACAAGTCAGCACTGGAACCAATAATGGCTTTCCCACAATTTTTCTTTACATAAAGCAGAAAAATAAAAATAAATTTTGCTATTTCCTCCCACTTCTGGCTCTAAGTTCCATTTGCTTCCATAGAACATTGTGGTATTATTTAGAACCTTATTTATGTGATGTCTAACATGTCCATAATAACTGGTGCCCAAGAAGAGGGGGAATGCTGACCAAACATGCAAGTGGTTGGCAAACCAATGAAGGACTATGATGTGCATGAGCTTATAGCATCAGCTATGGCTAATATCTCAGTATTACTGGCATACTTATTTCTTAAGGAGGCAGCAGATACAAAACATTTGATGGAAGGTCTAAATAAATGGATGGAGGGGATGTTCTGAGCCCAGGTGGTGCAGCAGGTAGAGGGCACTACTGCAGGCCACTGAAGCTAACTGTAGATCTGTAGGTCAGCGGTTCAAATCTCATCACCGGCTCAAGGTTGACTTAGCCTTCCATCCTTCCGAGGTGGGTAAAATGAGGACCCGGATTGTGGGGTCAATATGCTGGCTATGTTAAAAAGTGCTATTGCTAACATGTTGTAAGCCGCCCTGAGTCTAAGGAGAAGGGCAGCATTAAAAAAAATCGAATAAATAAATAGTTAACTCATACAGACTAGTCTATAGCATAGACCAGTGATGGAGAACCTTTTTTTCCTCGGGTGCTGAAACAATGTGCATGCGTGCTATCACAAATGCGTGAGTGCCCACACCCATAATTCAATGCCTGGAGAGGGTGAAAACAGCCTTCTCCACTCCCCGGAGGCCCTCTGGACACCAGAAATTGACTGCTTCCCAACTTCTGGTGGACCCAATAGGCTCGTGTTTTGTCCTCCCCAGGCTCCAAAGGCTTCCCTGGAGCTGGGGGAGGGTAAAAATGCCCTCCCCCATCCTCCCAGAGGCTGCCTGGAAGCCAAAAACGCCCTGCCAGAGCCACTGTGCAAGCCAAAAATCAGCTAGCTGGCACACGCATGTTGAAGCTGAGCTATGGAATGGCTCATGTGCCAGCAGATATGACTCCGCGTGCCACCATCAATGGCATAGACCCTTCTAAGAAAACATACTTTAGTCTTTGCTGATCTCTCTCCCAACCCTGTGAAGTGGATTCAGCCGAAAGTGTGTAACTAACCCAGTCACCCAACCAACTTTTATGCTTAAAGTTGACTAGATCTCATGGTTTCTAGGCCAGCACTTTTATCAGTAGTCCTCAGTCTCAATCCCCAAGCATCCAAACATTTGACTACAACTCCCAAAATTCCAAGCCCCAATGACCAAATAAACTTATAAATAATCATATGTTCTAAAGAACGGAAGGAAAGCTGCTTTCGTATTTCTAACTAAACTTTATCTGATTTGTTAATAATTTTATCAGTATATGATCACTGTTAATTGGTAATGGCCAGCAATGCAAATAATAGGCAGTTCTCAACTTAATATTCCTTTAGTAACTATTTAAAGTTACAATGACACTGAAAAAAGTGAGTGGTTTTCCACTTACTACCATTGCAGCATATCCATGATCAAAATTTAAAATGCTTGGCAGCTGGCATGTATATAAGCCATCTTCAACTCCTACCCTCAAAAAGTCACTACAGAGCACTGCACACCAAGACAACTAGACACAAGAACAGTTTCCCCCCCCCAAATACCATCATTCTGCTAAACAAATAATCTCCTCAACATTGTCAAACTATTTACTAAGTCTATTGTACTATTACTACTAGTTTTTTCTCATTATTCCTATCACCCATTCCCTCCCACTTATGACTGTATGACTAACTTGTTTGTATTGTTAAGATTTTTATTAATATTGTTTCCTCATTGCTTATTTGACCCCTATAACAATCATTAAGTGTTGTATCTCATGATTCTTGACAAATTTATATTTTTACACTGAGAGCATATGCACCAAAGACAAATTCCTTGTGCGTCCAATTACACTTGGCCAATAAATAATTCTATTCTATTCTCTATTCCATACACACACACACACACACACATATATATATGAATTGTACTGTCCTGGGGCCATGTGATCACCGTTTGTAACCTTTCCAGCTGGTTTTAAATAAGCAATGAGGAAAGGCAAATTTGCTTAACGGTCACAATTCCCATAAAAACTGTGACAAAAAAGTTCAGAAAATGGGACAAATAACACTTAACTGCCTTGCTTAGCAACGGAAATTTTGGACTCAAGTGTTATCGTAAGGAAAGGACTACCTGTATCTGTTGCAAATTTTCTGAAAGAATACATCTAGTTGGTCATGACCAGCCAGAGAAAGCTGAACTGATACTAATCCCAAATTCAAACAAAAGGAAGAAATAAACAAATAACAAGGAAAGGTATCCTTACCAGTTACACCTGCTGGGATCACCTCTTCTCCAGTCAGTTAGGTGCGAGGCAAAGCCTCTCCTCACAAGAGCATCTTGTCTAAAGAGACAGATGAGGCCAGTCACCAAAAGAAAAACTCACAGAGGAAGAGATTAGCAAAGAGCATAAGGACAAGGATGCTGATGCGGCCTGCTCTTAAATAACTGCCAGCTCCAGAAAACAAAGGCTATGCTAATTGCAACTGAATGCATATAGACAATTCTCCCAAAAGTGCTTTTTTCCAAGGGGCAACTAGACTTTCTTTGGAAAGAAAAGGTTTGTGGACCCTCCTCTAGAGCTATAATAAATTCAGAATACATATAATGACAGATGCTGTAGCCTAGAGGTAGAGCTCTCACCTCACAATCAGGAGGTTGTGAATTAAATACTAGGTAGAGGCAGACGTAAGGGCAGGGGGTTGGACTAGATGACCTGCAAGGTCCCTTCCAACTTTGTTAATCTGTATAATATTAATACTAGTTCAGGACAATTAAGTTCAAGAAGAATCCAGATTATAACTAAGGGAAATGTTTCAAATAACATCTCTTCCCATCATAATTTGATTTTAATGCTATAATGGACAGTTTCATCCTTTAAACATATATTTTTACACATCTGCAAGAGCAAGATGGCAAAAATAAAAATGGCTAAACAAATGGTTTACATTCTAAACAAAATTTAGAATGCTTTTACTCAATATGGAAAACTTTACCATTAGGAAATACTGCATGAACTGGACACAGGCACTGAAAAGATCTTTTAGAAAATGAAATTAAAAGAATATAATAATGTATGTTCAAGTAAATATGGAATAAAATGGTTGCTCAAGTACCTGTTAGCCCACTGTTAATGGCTTTAGGGAATACCATCATTCGCCAGGATAGGAAAAAAGTAATTAAACAGCATCCTGTTCTGCTGGAAAGCAATTGATTGAAATTATATTTGAATCTTTGAGACTTTAGGCAGTTTGTTACTTGATCCAGAAATACACTTTTGTCTGGAACAAACTAGGCAGAAATCATAGCATATTTTTTTTATATAGAAAAAGAACCAAAACTGCAAAAGTTAACATCCCCCCCCTTCAATTTACAAAGGACTCCCAAGCTATTAAAATTGTTAATATGTGTACGACACATATCTTGTATGTTAAGCTAGGTAAAGCAAATTTAGGTCAAAACTTGACTTTCCCCCCCATTTTTTATACTTGGGTTTTCAAACTGCATTTTTCATATCTGGGTTTTCTGTAGAATTGGGCTTTCTTTTGACCAGAAAAGTTTACCTTTTTAAAAAAAAAGTAACCCTGTTTTTCAGTTAATGCTGAAAATGTCAGCATGAATTTTTAATTTTGTACACCTGCTTTTGACAATCTCAATGCAACGCTTGGTTCCCCACCCCAACGTAAAAGACACACCCCATTTTTTCAGTGCCTCCATTCCTTCGCCCTTGTTTGTAAATGAACACAACTGGCCGGGTTTAACGGTTTGTTTTTTTAAAAAAAAGTTAATTTCTTCGCCAGGGTTCCGAATCCGAATCCCACTTTCTCAAAAAAAAATTCTAATACTGTACTGTTTTGTTAATCCCAAACACAGAACGGGGATTAGCCAACGACTTGGCCGATATTGTTGGGGTTGTTTTGTTTTTTTTTGAAATCTCCCTCACTAACGGAAGGTCGGCACACGTTTCCCGTCTTTAAATTTAAAATTTAGCGAGGTGTTGGCCTAATCCCGCAGCCTCCATTCGTCACGCTTTTAAAGCCAACCGTTCGTTTGAGCAGGTACTCGGCGAGCCATAAAGCGGGGACATCTTTCTCCGCCGAAGCTACCGGGAATAGCTCCGAATTTACTCACTCTGCAAAAAACCCAAACTGCCCTCACAATGGCGGGGAAAGCGGGAGTTTCTTCTACCACCTTCCCTCCAACCGCCCGTTTCGCCGAGTCGGGCTTTTTAACCGTCCCTGTCAGGTTCTGACCAAGTCGCCAGGCGAAGCAGGAGCGGGCGGCGGCCGATCGCGATGGAGGCGGGCAGGAGTACCGAGGACTCCTCTCGCAGCCTCTCGCCGTCCAGAAGACTCCACGTGATCCTGCGGAGGAGGAGGAGACGCCAGCGGGAGGGAAACTTGGCCGCGGCGCTGACGCAAAGCATGGCGCTGGCCGTGGTGGGCACGGCAGGGGCTTATCCCAGCTGGGTGCTGGTGAGCGGCGCGGAAAAGGTTCAGATTGTGCTGGGAGCGTCTTGGGCCATCAACAAGGCCGGCCCGGCTTCCGGATCGGTGCTGCTGGGCCCGGACGGGCCTCGCCTCATGATGGCCATCGCTTTGTGCTGCATCTTCAGCGTGTTCATTGGCTCCTTCGCCCTGACGCTGGACTTCTTGGGGTGGCGGCGGTGGCGCCGCTGGGCGCCGCTCTTCCACGGCTTCGCCACGCTGCTGATCGCCTGCGCGACGGGGCTCGGCCTCTGCCTCTTGGAGGTGATCTCCAGGCGGATCCGCAACAAGGAGGAGTTTCGCGGGTACGATTTAGCCACCAGCCCCGGGCAGAGCCTTTTCTTGGCCTCCCTGGCCTGCATCTTGGCGGCCGCCGCCACTTACATAAGCTTCAAAACCCCGGTTCTGGCGGAACCGGCGCGCCCCGCCCGGGATTTGGAGAAGCTCGAGGACTTAAGGTTCTTCCCGAGCCGCGTTGGACCGGAAGAATTGGCCGGCAGCTCCACACCCTCGTTCTCTTTGAGGAATACATTTGGACTCGCCAGAGAGTCGATGGACGACACGGCGTCGGAGAGAGAGGAGCTCTACGAGTGTGAAAAGTGCAGAAAACCGCGGACGGCCGCTGCTCATGTATGTGCTGTGGAAAAACGAAGGCGACCACAGGATGCAAAAGAGCCGCCTGACTAAAGTAGACATTTAGCCAAAGGGGTGGAGAGCGAAAACGAAGATAAAGTTTGAAGTTCTGAAACCTTTCTTTCTTAATTTATTTATTTCTGTGACTTGTATGCCGCCCGTCTCCTTATTGACTCTTGAGCGGCAATCTGGAGGCCAAAAGCCACACATACGTTTGGACAAACCAACAACCTGAATATGTTTAGGAAAGCAAGATTCATGAACAATAGCCCTTTCCCGTATTTATTCTTAGGAATATTTTACTTTGGAGAAATAATTTCACTGGGCATTCATTATGGAAAATTAAAGATAAACGTCCTATTAAACTGACAGCTGAAAACTAAATTTCAGCTGAGTAAACCCAAATATATAACCATCTCACCTTAAGTGTAAAGATTTGCACAATTTTTCAACTTTAAGGATGTAATTTCTACCACTATAAGCTATTTTGTTCAAATCAGCTCCTTTTCAAAGATTATTTTAGTTACTCCTGTGTGAATTAGTTAAAATTCAACTCAGAACAGGAACTTAAGTCTACAACTCTAAACACAGAGCTATCATTTCCATAGATTACAGTATCATATTTGAACCATTTGTTAGGAAATATCCTGAGCCAAGCCAGCTATTGGGCATGCCTAAATACCAGATAAGCTAACTCCAGTTTTAGATTTGTATCATTTTATTCAGCAACTTACCTTTATTAGATATATTTTATGGATGTTCAGTCAGATTTCCCTCCCTCCCCCATTGTTAATTGTTCTTAGACTTATTAGACCACCTTGTAACTTGTGAGAGATTATAGTTGGTTGTTTTTAAGTACTGTACTATCTTTAAGGTGAAAAGGATGAACTAATGACATAGATAGCTGCCTTTGACAGATGCTTGGCCTTCAGATGCTTAAGATCCAAAAGTTTTATTAGTGGATTCAAAATGCAACAAGCTAATTTTGAATCTTGGATTTAAATATACACTGTGCAAACACAAACAGGCAAGATCACTTTAAAAATAGGCATCAGTAAGGTATTTTTCTTGTAAAAAACCATTTCAATAATTTTTTTCATCTTCCTGTACACCATATTGGAAAGGACAAATGAGCTTTTGTAACCTCAAATGGTGTTTCCCCATTTTCTTTCAAATATTACTGTAAACGTTCTATTTGGGGATAAAATGAGTGGACCAACTTCAGTCATGTATTATTAAGAATATTCAGTTTTAAGCAATAAATTATTTAGTTTTAATGTAAAAATGCAGTTATACTCTTGAGCTACAATTTTAATTATCACATTTTTACCCACTTTCTCCTAGTTCAATCATATTGTATTCTAAGAGACTGTCTGGATAAGTCCAGTTTTCCTGGAAAGATTGTTTAGACATTGTTTATCACTGAGTCACTGAGAAAAGTGACCGGTCAAAGGTCACCCAGCAGGCTTTGAGTGGTGGTGAATCTAAAACTCAAGATTTCCAGATTTCTAAGCTGATGCCTTAACCCCTATACCAAACTGGCTTTCTTTTTGACTTTTTAATATATTAATTCCCTGGTTGGTCTGGTCGGATGTAAACTATGTACAGTATCTCCCTTTCCTGCTGGAAGTATCTGATTCATCTCTAGCCAGAAAAAAGGAGCAACTGAGTTGCAATGTGTAAACTTGAAGTTGGGTTTGTGATTTGGCAGGAACAACCCCAAATGTTTCTAAAACTTATTTTGTACATATTGATTATAGTAATTATTGATTTGGAGAAAGTTTTGATGCGACTGAATGTGTTCATTCCAGTTGGTGAATGCTGACATAGAATCCTGTAATATTTTACTCTTGCTTAAAATGATATAAATAGAACATGGAAAGTGAAGTTCGGGATAAGAGGAAATACGAAATTACTACACCATTTCTTTAGACAAAAATACATATACCAACATAATCTTGTTTTAAATTTTAATGTTTATTTTCCCCAAGACAGCCTAGCCTGCATTCTACTTGGATAAATTTCACAAGCTAGTTTTCTGCTGCATCTAGTTTTAAACTTTTAACCATGTTTCTGATGACAAGGAATGCTGCAAAAATACTCTAGTCCAACAAAGAGTTATGATCACAAAATAATTTGTATCCATTCTACTGCATTTCAGAATTACCAGCTGATTTAAAAAAAAACACAAGGTAAAGATATAGATGCTAATGGTGGCTAACCTGGTACGTTTTCTTACAGCAAACTGTTGATCATGCAACACTTGTGCTCAAAGGGGAAGGCACAGCATTTCCTACAATGAGCCACCTTATAAAGAGTTTTCCTTTTGTACATATTTGTAATGTTATCTTTAATTTAGTGTGCAGAACCTCAAATTGAGGTATTATTCCAATTACAAAAACCACTTGCATTTTCATGCAAGTTAAGAATACAAAGTTCTCTCTAAAGTGGCTCAAAATAGATTGTTCATGGCTGTCTACATCTAAAGATAAAAGTCTAGAACAATTGGACAGATTAGGTGGTATCAGCGGTGTTCAAACCATGACTTGATTTGTACATCTATTCACATCTCCAATCTTTTCAGCAGTACATATGCACCAAATTTTATTTTGAGGTTTCCATATCATTTTCATAGAAAACAAAGTTGAAAACAATTAACATTGAAACACAGCACGGTATTCTACCACAACAGAAAACAGCTGGTTACAGGACTCAACAAAATCTAAAAATGAACTATGCTGTAGATTACCGCATGCAAAAATAGCTTTATGTCATCTCTGAAAATGAAAAGATGATAAACATTGTTTTCTAGTATTATGATAATTTTGTGTACTGCAACACAATAGTTAGAAGAGAGAAATGTATGGATCCCATGCAAAAAATCTACACAAAATAGTTTTGATGATATGGAAAACTTTTTTTTTGTACTAATGAACAATCTGGTGCAAATGCACAGGAAGCCTTCCTCAATGTTTTCTGACTTTACAAGCAACTAGTAATAAGCCATACAGGAAATAAAATAACTAAAATTAAAAGGGATAAAATAAAATAAAAAACACAGGCTGCAGGAGTAAAACCATAGTCTGCTGCTAAACCGGTCTCTTTTTTGTGTGTGTCCAGTGTTACAACACTTATGCACTCCTTTTGATGATTGACTAGGGTTATTATCAGCCCCCTGAAGGCAAATCAAGCTTGCATGCATTCACATACAGCATCACAACCATACTCTCGTACACACCCCACTCCAAGACTAGGAGTCTGCTTTATGAGCAAGAGAGCCCTAGATTTGAAAAACATATGTGGCCCCACAGCACTGAGTCCAGACATTCACTCAATGTTGTCCATTCACACGGTGCTTCATTAGCAAGGCCTGGGCTCATTCTCCTTGGACTTATATGGGCATCCTATTCTCCTTTATGCTTACATGGCTTGATGATAGAATAGTACTGCATTTTCTCCACAATTGCGCTAATTAAATCAATGTCCCTCCTCAGACACTGAATTTCTTTGACCTGTAGCCCTTTTCCTTTCGAACAACCTATATAAGCATTCAGTGTGAAGTTTTTCATTACATTTTGCCACTCACTCTCACTCGCACCCACTCGCCATCTTGACTTCATTCGGGCTTTTCTGTGATTCCAAATGAAATCTTCACATTTTCTTTCCCGATTTAATGCAGCAGCGGATCCCATGAGCCAAGCTTGATGGATCAAACCTTTTTTTATTCAGTGCTGCATTGTACCTAAATTCCAAAATACCACTCTAGAACTGGAACCCTTCTGCAGGTACATTGGCAGATGAATTGAAACCAAATGTTCCACCTTGTATTGTTTCAGGAACAAGGCTTGGATCTTCATCTATCTGTTTAAAAAAAAACAACAGAAAGATTTGTAATTAGGTACTGTATAGTTATGAGGCACTATGCTACATTTGCAGCAGGAACAAAGACTTGGTTCTGTGAGCTCCTTTTTTGGCTTGTGAGCGTATATTTATTGTTGGCATTACAGATAAGTTTTTGTTTAACGCCTGCCTTGGACAGCAAAAATTCAAGTGACAAAAAAATAACTTTGTGACCAATGTCTGCAATTACAACCTTCAGTGTCTCTGTCATATATTTGCCTTTACAGTGAGTCAATATATGTCAAGGGTGGATAATTAATTCTCCCAAGGGGGCACTTGAGAAACAGACTCTGCTGGATGGCGGAACCTATGTAACCTAATTTGATGGCCTCAAACTCCTTCACCCCAGGCTGCTCCAGGTGAGAGACAAGTGCTGTGCAAGTGCAGAAAAGTGCTTTCTCTCCTTGCTCTCCTGTGGCTGCCAGCTGACTGAAGTAACACAATGTGAGTCAGACTTGATTTGACTTCTCCTACCTCCTGTAGCGTACTCATCTGATTTCTAATTTCCAGTTGATCTCATACTGGTGGGA
This sequence comes from Erythrolamprus reginae, assembly GCF_031021105.1. Classification (NCBI taxonomy): domain Eukaryota; kingdom Metazoa; phylum Chordata; class Lepidosauria; order Squamata; family Dipsadidae; genus Erythrolamprus; species Erythrolamprus reginae. The sequence continues at coordinate 95,046,767 of NC_091954.1, forward strand.
AAGGGACAACCAAAGGGTTGCATGTGGCCTGGAAGTAGTAAAATGCCCAGATCTGGTATACGTTGTCCTGTGCCTGACATATCCTCCCCCCCCCAACCTGAAGAGCAGAGAGATTGCCTAACAATTAATCTATTTCTGAGTTGCTTTTATCCACAGCTCAACTTATTCCTAAAGTGTTCTAACTATAAATTAACAAAAGCAGCACTGTGACCTTAATTAGTTGATCCTACCACTAGTCGTGGTAGCTGTTACTGGTAAGACCTTAATTTCATTCCTAAAGTCTGTTTGCTTCCCAAGTCACTCTTGCGTGCAGTGGGGGCTAAAACAATCCTTCCAGTGTGTATTCCCAACTGGCTGGCTGCTGACTTGTAATCTCTTCCTCTAATGAATGTAAAACATCAATTCTCTTCCTGCTAATTATGCCAGCACTGGGCTGAACATCCCAAAGAATGGCTGAATGGGGAAAAGAGCTACTGTAAGTTTTGCCCTTTTATCTGACTTCTTCATGAGGCCTTCCAGAAACCTTCCCTGCCATTTGGGACTATATCATTCTATAAAGCAAAGAAAAGCCAAAGTAAAATCCTAAGCAAAGCGATGTGCTTTTTCACTTAGTAATTGCTTCACTTAAAAACTGACTTGTCAATTCCAACTGCAGTTGCTAAACGAGAACTACCTGTAGTTTAGAACAGTGTTTCCCAACCTTTTTTGAGCCGCGGCACATTAGTCATATTTTCAAAATCCTGGGGAACACTGAACGCGGGGGGGGGGGGGCGGGGGGGGGGCTAAAGAAAAGTTTGGACAAAAAAAAATATCTCTTCCTCCATTTCACTCTATTTCTCCCTCCCTCTTTCTCTCTCTTACTTCCTTCCCATCTTTCTCTCTCTCCATCCCTCTTTCTTTCTTTCTTTCTTTCTCTCTTTTTGCTCTCTTTCTCTCTCCCTCCTTCCCTCCCTCTATGTCCTCTCTCCCTTGCTCTCTCTCTGCCTCTCTTGCTATCTCTCTTTCATTCTCTCTCTTTCTGTCTCTCTTGCTATGTCTCTTTCTCTCTCTCTTTCTCTCTCTCTCTCTGTCTCTCTTGCTATCTCTTTGTCTCTCTCTCTCTTGCTATCTCTTTCTTTTTTTCTCTCTCTCTTGCTATGTCTCTCTTTCTCTCTCTCTCTGTCTCCCTCCCTCTTTCCTTTCTATCTTTCTCTCCGTCCCTCAGCGGCGGCAAAGAAGAAGGAAGGCAGGCTGCAGAGGGCACCGAGGATAAGAGCGCTCGCTTGCTCCCTCGCCCTCTGACTTCCCTCCCTCGTTGCTGAAGGGACGAGCGCGGGCACGCTGCAAGAAGGGTTTTTTTTTTGCTTTTTTCCCCCTTCCCCGCCTCACGGGAGAGTGAGAGACAGAAAGAGCAGCGCCCTGTCGGTTCCGAGCGCAGCCAGGGAAAGCGGCCTCGAGCCGAGTGCGAACTGCGGGATGCGGCAAAGGACTCCTTGTCAACCAAAAAAGGGTGGGGGTGGCAAAGGCAAAGCCTGGGAGGCGGGGAAGGGAAGAGCGGGAGACCCCCAGGCAGAAAGGCTGAGGGGAAGGAAAGACGGAAGGAGGGAGGGATTGAGAAGCGAAGCCAGGGAGGGCTGAGAGAAAAGGGGAGCGGCGCGCGCAAGAGAGGGGGCGGGGCGTGCATTCCCGAAATGGATGGAGAAAGCCCTCTCTCGCAGCGAAAGCGCTCCCAGCCAGGGGGCTGCGAGAGAGGGCTGGGAGCGCTTTCGTCCTGAGGAGCTGAAGCTTGCAGCCACTGCGAAAGAAGTCGCGCCCCAAGGCAGGGGGCGGCGGCGGAGGAGAGGGGGCAGATCGGGCGGGGAGCTTCACGGCACACCTGCCTGTGTCTTGCGGCACACTAGTGTGCCGTGGCACACCGGTTGGGAAACGCTGGTTTAGAACATTTAAAGCATTCTTTGAATTTTTCAGAGTTATTTTTGATCAAGGGAACCTCTCTTCCCCTTTTCTCTGTAACTTTTCATGCATCGAGTTGGAGAAACAAAAAATAAAATAAAATGGATAAAAAAGAAAGTACTTCCTATTACAATCCCTCAAACATAACAGAGAGCTTGGTATAAATATTCAATATTCATACAGAATTTACTTACATCATCTGAAGAGAAGAATTGATCAATGATCTCATAAGCCAGTTTGTAGATTTCTTCATTTTCATGATTTTGTAGTTGTTCAATTTTCTCCAATCCTATAGGCAAAACAAAGAAACAGTTCATAAGCAACTATAAATAAAATATTTTCAGGATATAATTTTTTCTGTGACCATATTTCAAGAAATAAATGTGCATATTTTTAGAATATCAACATATCTGGATTTGTGACAAAATATTAAATAATTTAAACTGATAAAAATGCAATGAATTCAAATGTTTTACTAAATCAAATAATTAAATTATACCTCCACATTCTTCAATAAGGTTGGCTATGGTTTCTGCCTCATCATCAGCCATTTTTAATATATTACTTAGCCCATCCAGCACTACTTGCACGACCTGAGCATCTTTTACTACTAGCAAGTTGCAAAATGGAGGAATTACATTTTGTTGAATTAGGTATGCCACCTAAAAAACAAAAATAAATGATAGAGGACCGTAAATTAAGACAATGTTAAAAACAGCAAACTCTATGCATATTTAAAACAATTAATGAACAGGATGTTCATTATTTCTTAACTTGAAAAGTATTATTTACAGATTAGGGATTACATAGACCTTAATGATAAATCTGCCTCGATCAAGTATTGTTCTTTATCAGACACATTTTATGAATTTAGAAATTTACAATTTTTAAAATACTGTATGTCCCTACTGATTTAAAGTTTACGGATAGTAATTTAATTTAATGTAAAATAATCCATTTTTTAAATCTAAAGTTCTCTGCATAAATAGAAAGGTGCTTTTCTGTACAAGTGTATCTACACAATTTCCACTATAGGTAGCCCCTACTTAATGACCACAACATGTGATTTTACTGCTGGTTTCTACCTTGTGAGAAGCTAGCTGTGAGGCACACAAAAATTGATCTTGTGACCATTGTGGCAATGGTCATAAATGCGAGGACTGGTCATATAGTTAATTTTTCAGTGTCATCTACTGAACATTTGCTAAACAAGACAGTAACCAAGTGAGACCTTCCTGTGATTCTGTTATGCCCCATCACAACTACAGTATGTAGGAAAGCGTGCCCCTTACTTCCTCTAACCACCACAAAACCAATCCCCAACACAAGACCAATCTCAAATGTAAACTATTAAATGCTAGAAGTTTAGTCATATGACTTTAATTCCGTTACAGAAAACTGAGATATTACAAACTGAATGTAATGAGATAATTTACCTTACTATTGTTTATTCTGGTAGTACCCTTAAAGTACTATTATCTGTTTATATATCAGACTTTAATTGAGATAAAAACGTAAGGAATGTGAGACCGGGAACTGTTTTGAGACATTTTGTTTCAGCTAACTGGAAGTTAAGATACTTCTAAAGACTTTATTGAGTATAAACTTTAAGTCTCAAAAGCAAATCTAATACTGTAGAGTTATGCAATTTAATTCTCAATAGGCTTGTCTGGAAAACAATAATGAAGGACTCCAACCCAAAACACCTGAAGAAAACAAAGTGAGCCTTCTAAAATGTATTTAGAAGGTTCACTTTGTTTTCTTCATGTGCATCCCATTTGTATTTCCATTTTAATTCCATCATATGCCCTTAGCTCAAATATGTATCGAGTTTCTCTGAAAACACGATCCACCCCAATAAGCAAAACCCTAATTTTTGGGGGGAGGTGGACCTAATATTGCCCCACCCCAAAAATAAGGCCAGGAGAAATGGACTGGTCAGCATAAGTGATGGCGCAGGGCAACTGTCAGGCTACACCCGCAGCCCACTGGTCTCTCGGGGCAGCGCAAATGCCACTTTCGTCCTTCTCTTTCGGGGTAGAGCTTATTATGCTTATTGGGCCACTTCCCAGAAGCCGGAAGCTCCGTGGTCAGCTGCTGTGCTTTATCCCTTTTTGGAAAGCTCACTGGAAGCTTTTTGGCAAACAGGAAAAAAGTGGGGAGGGGGGATTTTCCTGCCTGCCCTCCTTCCCTCAGTCTATGCTGAGCTTGAGGAATAGATGACAGGCAGGAAAATCCTCCATCCACATTTTCCTCCCATTTACCAAAAAGCCTCCATTACAAATGCTGAAGATTTGAAATAGAGGCAATGGTGCATCCACAGCGCACCCAGCTCATCAAGTCTGGCCTGCTCAAAAAAGACAACCTAGAAAGTAAGCCCAAGTGCTTATTTTCAAGTCTAAAAAAAAATAAGACTTGGTCTTATTTTCTGAGAAACACGGTATGAAGTATTACTTACTTGATCTTTTCTTCCACTGATTGTCAGGTTACTTATAGCCCAAGCAGCTTCCTTTTGTGTACCAAAATCACCCTAAAAACATGAAAAAGTTGATATATTATTTTCAGCACAGGCTTTACTTAATAAAGTAAACGGAAGATTTTTAAAGGGAGAACTTAAAAATGAGCTTAAGATTCATTTAATTTATTAAAGTCCATTCTCTTCTCTCCCAAAGGTTGATTTTCCGCCAGCATTAATACCAAAGTGGGTATAGATAGTATTTGAATTATGAACTGCAACTGAGCATGGAATTTTGGTTGTAAGTTGTGGTCATAATAAAGAGGGGTTTCATATGATCATGGCAAATTTTATAACATAACCATTTTTTTCACTGATAAAGCGAACATTATGGTCATTAAATAAATCCATTGTTCTCTCTGGAGTGTTTTACCATGTTAAAGAACATTGTACATTGCAAAGTGTCAAATGTGACCATGTGATGGGAGGGCGCGTGGACATTGGATCTTCAAATCCTGAGTTTAAGTGCATTTTTCGGGATTTGTCGTAACTTTGAACTATTGCTAAGTGTCTGGTACCAAGTCAAGGACTAGCTATACCTTAATAGTTTAGGAGATGATCAGGCTGAAACTAGCAGAAGGATCAAATATGTCATTAGCCTCGAATCCCTTCATGCCCACATGAGATCTAAATGCAACCCACCATGAATTCTGTTGACTCTTTATCTGCCACCAATTTGCTTTGATCATTAATCGTTCAGATTCTTGTGGAGAGCGTTAATATACAATAAACCTATATCCATTTGAACCGACTGGACTTCTGACTCCACAGTGTTTTACTCTTTCCAGCATCTACATGAAAGTGCTAGGTAAGGTCATCTGCCAATTTGGGGTTTAGTATCATCAGTATCCTGGGCAGCCAAGTAAAGCTGTCAAGGTTCTGTCCCAGAGTCTGGAGGTTATATGAATTTGGTGGGGAGAAACTGTCTCCGACCCATTCCAACCAGATGGCTAAAAGTGCTGTGAAGATCAGGTTCTTCACACAGACCTTTCGTAAAAAAGAAACTGTTGCTTCACTGCACTTGCCATGTTCTAATTTAAATGGTTTACTGATTTTATCGCAATTTGATTGATATGAACTGTCTAGAGTGGTTGAGTGTTGAGCTGCATAAAAATTTGTAACTACTAATAACTATTAGTAAACTACCCACAGCAGAAGATAGCTACAATTATTTGGGAGGCACAAGGTAATCTGTTTATCTCCCCAAATCCTTTTAATCCCTTGATTCATAAAGCAATTGGGCCAAATAATTATGTATACTTCGGCTTGGAGTTGACCTGCAAGCCCCCCCCCCCCCAAAAAAAAATGGCAGTAAAGAGAGTAGAGTAGTCTTACTGCCTGCCGACATTTATATGTAGTAGTTTTAATGCCACTGCTGCATTCATTTTTTGCTGGAAGGTATTCTGTTTATTGCTTTTCATACATGGAGTTTGGTATTACAATTACTATATTATGAATGCCATTTCATGAGTTGGTAGACCCCTACAATCTCTGACAATGTCCATATCATGCTATCAAAACTGTAAATATCCCAAAATATTGCCTGATACAATTTGAGGAGCAAATCCTCTCTGTATGACAATTTACTTGTTCTAAAATATGAAATGGTATCTCATCCAAATTTGGAAAACCAAGACTTTTGAGGCATTCACTGAACAATGTAGAAATATAACTAAAATAAATTTTGAGCTGATTACATTTATTCTGCTTACAGAAGAATTTCTGAACATGAAAAGACTCACTTTCTCTCCAAAAGAAACACTGTATTTAGTCCAGACTATCCTACAACATTTTGTTGGCATATGACTGCCTTTGAAAGCATCTGGTGATTAATACCTGATTTGCATTGTAAAATTTGATATTTGTAATGATTCATTGTTGTGCAAGGCATATAGCAGTAGTAGACAACAACTGAAAAATCTACTGATAAGACTGTTCATTACGTAATTTACTATGGATTTAAAATACCTTAGTCTCTTTAATCAACTTTGACTATTACATAACTTAATTCTCTAAGTCTTGAATTATAATTATTTAAGTGATGTAATCAGGAGGTTGCTTGAGAATTGGTGCTTGCCTTGCCAGAAAACATTGAAGTTTACTGAGTTAAGTGAGCTATCAGGCAGACATATGTGTACCCACCTAAGTAATTTAAGCAAACATTTGACTAACCTTATCTAAAAGATGTATTATCATTGGTACAAGGTTAGCATCTATCACCGCCTGGACTTGCTGCTGATTTCCTGCAGTGATGTTAGATAGGAACCATACAGCTTCCTACAACAAAAAAGTAAAGTGGAACAATACTTAAAGAACGATTACAAATTCTGGAAGTATGGCTTGACAGGATGAACATGGTAAAATAAAATCTAGCTAATAAATAACATTTAAGCTGCATGTTAACCTATTTATGTTGAAATTGTTCAGCATACATCTGCTTCCAAGATGAGTTCTATTTAAATAAGATAAGAACTAAATTATAGGATATATACCTTTATGTATAAACAACAACTATGCTTGGATTATCCCACTGAACTGACTTTAGGTAAAGTATAAATATGAAATAATAAAATATAAACTTGTATTAAGCATTTTATTAAGTATTTGGGGGGTTATGAGTTATTATTTACCCTGGGGCACTAGGTGTATAAATCATGGCTTTTTGTTTTTAATCCTTGCATACCCTTCAGAGGCACCTGAAATGGGCAGCCATATATGGTAATTTATAAAATAAATAAATGTTCAAAAACATTTATGAAGTTGTAGAATGTTACAATCTTCAGTTGACGAACTGTTTAATAATGAAATAAGCCTAAGGTTAGTCAGAATTTAAAGGGGTTGGATTCCTTTCTCATTGGTTTTAAACTTTGGTGACTATAGTAGGGATTTCGAACATATTATATATATAGACTAAAAACTATATGCAAATTTCAAGGGCACAGACCAGTTGTTAAAAATGAAATATATTTCCTGAAGTTTGGTAGAATCTACCTGTTGCACTGTGTTTAGAGAATGATTTACAAGTATTACCAAGCCACTGTAATGATGGTTTCCAAACTCTTGACCAAAGTACAAATCTCTATAGGACTTCAGGACAATGAAATAATGGACTGGCTTCATAGAATATGTTAAATTATAAAGTAGCTTGATTGGTTCAGCATGATGATTAAACAGCCACTAATATATTGAACAAACTAAGCTACCAAGGTTTGTTATAATGACAGCACAATGCTGAACTGGATTAAAAGTTCACTGGATTAAAAACCAATCAAAGGCTTTTAAACAAATATATTTAAACAATATATAACCCTGACTACTCTATGAGGGTAGTTAAGAAAGCCTACTTAACTCAGGTTTGGTGTGTTATTGTGACCAATTTATATTACGGTGAGTTGGGAGCTGGCCTTGTAGGTTTAAAGGTAAATACCAACTAATGTTCTGAAGCCAGGAATTTTTTGAATGGATATAGATGGAACTGAATACTAAGCTACAGAAAGCTAGAGGTGCTGTGGGAATAAACTGATTGATCTAGCTAATGAGGTGCATGCTGTGGTACATAACATTACACCCCTCACTGAAAGTCCAAGTTTGAACTTTGAGATCCTTCTGAAATTATGATGTTTTTGCAATATCTGTGAAAACTGGGATGGCAAGGTTCACCCCTTAGATTGATATGCTAAGTTTATTCACTAATGGATATGGATTTTAGTTTGATCATCCATGTATTGATTACATGCAAATTATGCTATTAAATGTAATCAATCTGGGCTTATTGAACCATTAGGACAGTTCAACTTATTAAAAAAAATCACTTGAGGTTTGGTGGATTAATAAAGGTATACTACATTAATTCTATGATAGCCATTTATTACTGACATGTTTCCAAACCAATTCATAGTACTTATATTAGTTTTTAAAGACCTGAACATTTTGAGCCAGATATTTAAAAGCTAACTGTGCCCACACGAATCCATCTAGGCCCGTGATGGTGAACTTATGGCACGTGTGCCACAGGTGGCATACGAAGCTCTCTCTGTGGGCACATGAATTATCACCCCCAGTTCAGCTCACCTCCACTGCACATGCGTCTCCTGCTGGCCAGCTGGTTTTTGGATCTCTGCCATTCATGTGCGGGAGGGCGGGGTGGATTCACGTGGCTGGGTACATGTGCATGCACATGTGGAACATGTAGGGGGCAGGGGGAGCACAAGGGGCCATGTGTGATTGCGCGGGGGCAATAGGAACATTGGGGTCCTGCACCCATGCATGGGCGCGGGACTTGTGTCAGGGGTTGCACACACATTGCATTATGGGCGTGCGCTTTCGACACACAACAAAGTTAGTCATCACTGAGCTAGCTTTAAGATCAATGAAAAAGCTCTAGTCCAGATGACCCATTTCAAGTTCAATAAGATTGGTAGCCTTGACACATTTATTTTTTCTTTTCAATGGATCTAGTGTTTCAAATCTCAGTGGGCTTTGGAGTGTTTAGAGATATTAAAGTAAGTACAATACATTAAAGTTGGGCAGCATATAAATTACATTAAATAAATAAAATAATTAAAATCAAAATAACAAACATGTACAATATATTCTTTTTATTTGTTATATTCCAATTTTTGAATTTTAACATTTAAAGTCTATAATTGTATTTACTCTTTTTTCTGCCCTAGAAAGACCTTTATTTAAAGTCTATAATTGTATTTACTCTTTTTTCTGCCCTAGAAAGACCTTTTTAAATGAAGCGAAATATGCATATAAATAAAACCTTTTGTCAAACCTTTTTAAAAAATAGCACAACTTATAAGCGTAATCAATTGAAATTATTGTGTTTTCAATACTTTTTAAAAAATGCTTATTTTTATGAATAAGAAACATGTTTGGGCATTTAAAAAAATAATTAAACTGGTCTCTTGGATCAGATTACATATTCATTTATATGACTAAAAGAACATGTCAGAGGTTTACAATTTCTAGATACAAACAGGGAACATATTTTGGGCTTTAATCACAGGCAATGTTGCAGGAAAGGCCCTATGACTTAGCAACTGTGCCTCAGATGCACTCCAATATCAGCAATTTTTTTCAGTGTCCACAGTTTGCATCATAACTTGGCCCTAAATGTACACATACACCATGCATTCTTTCACTCACACACATACTTTTTCCTTTTCCATACTGAATAAAACAATCATGCTCTTCAATTCACATTCACCTATCTACATTTTAACCTCCATTTCATCATTTCCAAGAGTCAGTAAAATTTGAACGTAGCTGTGTTCATGTGTAGTTAATGGATCGGTTAAATATAATATTAATTTCTTGTCAATAACATATACTGTTGTACATATTTACATACCTTATTAATTTTTTCTTTGGGGTGTGTCAACAGAGCAGGAAAATGTGAAAGAGCTTCACAATTCAGAACTACCTGGGTTTGTTCATCAGTGCCAGTAACAATATTGCCCTACAGCTCTGAGTGCTGCAGTCTAGGGGGGGAAAAACATCAAACCCGACGGTCAAAAAGGAAAGATTTGATCCATCGAAAATATTATGCATTAATTTCATCTCTTCACCAATTTAAGTTATTTACTGTAAGCTGAATAATATCAGTGAAAAGATTCCAGAAATGAAAATTGTATAGGGGCAAGTATTATCCAGGAAAATAAGATAATTTGGTAGTCCTATTCTAAAGAAAATCTAAAATATTGTTCAGTTCATTTATTTGAAATGTCATTTCATACTAAAAATGAAGTTTATTCATATCAGAATACTTTACAGCTCTCATTGAGAAAACGACAATTCAAAAGATTTCATATATTAATTTATAATGCAGTAGTTCCCTAAAACCCCTATTTAAAGAAAGGAAGCTTACAGAATACTTACTTGTACTTTAACTTCCTGATGGCTGAGAAGAGGAACCAAATGAGGAACTATCCCCGAATCTATCACCATCTGAATTTGTTCATTGCCTGAATCCGTTAGGTACGACAGGGCCCAGACTGTATCTACCAATATCTAATTAGAAGAAAAAAATGAATCAAAACTTCACAAGCAAGAAAACAATGAGATATGCTTCCAGACCATAAAGTGATCCATTGGCCTGGGGTGGACTTTACCATCAATCAATACTATGCTATAATTGCTAATCATACAAATTCATCATTAGTTCTTTTGCCCTGTCATGGCTCTGCCCATTTTACTTTGCTGTCTGCTGCACTTGCTTGCTTGGAATCCTTTTAGAATCCTCCTTTCCCAAGATTCATTTTAATCAATTAATTAATTGATTGATGAATTTCAATAATGCATTTCTAATCATGATTAATTATAAAATATGTATCAAACCTAATTTCTTGCTTATTCTCACAACAACCTGTACTGTTATATTGCATGTGTCTGGGACAATATTATAAAATCTTGTTTATGAATATATGCACAAATGTACAAGTGTATCTGTATCAGATATACATTTTTGCACCACCCATTCAAGCAAAGCAAAGCAAAGCAAAGCAAAGCAAAGCAAAGCAAAGCAAAGCAAAGCAAAGCAAAGCAAAGCAAAGCAAAGCAAAGCAAAGCAAAGCAAAGCAAAGCAAAGCAAAGCAAAGCAAAGCAAAGCAAAGCAAAGCAAAGCAAAGCAAAGCAAAAGCAAAGCAAAGCAAAAAGTTAAAAATTAAAAGTTAAACTCAGTTCAAAGTTAAAGTTTTAAAATTAAAGTTTTAAAGTTAAAGTAAATTTAAAATTAAAGCAAAGCAAGGCAATGCAGGTAACTGAGAGCTAAGATGTGGATAATATGTAAGTAATGATGGAAGACGTAACTTTTCAGTGATTAAATTTGGAGAAAGGGTAATAATTTCAGGAAGCCATGGTTAAGGGATTATGTGCAACATTCCTTGCTATGTAGCAACAAAAACATATGTACTTATTTGAGATAGCAGTGATTTCCTGAAAGGTAAATCTAATAGATTAATATATACTTAAGCAGGTGCCAATTCTGATAGGGTTATGTATTTTGCCTTTAAAGATACCTTACAAAATATTTTATTACTCACATTTACATCTGTGTGATGTATTAAGACACACAATGCTGGGAGGATCTAGAAGAAACAAAAAAAAAGGGTTCAAAATTTTAAATTGTTCAGTGAAACTCACACTGATTAATTTCCAACAAGTAAGTAGATTTACCTCCTGAATGGTTTCCATTGGTGGAGGTGGGTCTTTGTGACGGCATAGGTTGACCATTACCCAAGTTACATTTCTTAAGAAAGTTATTGGAATAGATGGGCTGATGAATGACAGCAACGGCTTCACCACTCCAAGACTAATGACATAATCTCTACATTGTGGCCCATCACCTGTATAAATATTTAAACATTAGTAATATATTAGAGGGGCGGCGTACAAATCCAATAAATAAATAAAATAAATAAATATGTTAGTACCTGTACATATTTTCAATGCAAGGGAAAATAATTCTAATAAACTATTATTAGAAATTCTTGTCTTTTAGGCTAGCAATCTAAAGACTGCCATTTCCCTTTATGATATTTCCTGGAAAGAAAAGCCTAATCCAACAAATCTATTCCACTGAGAAATTGCTGTTGTTATTATATATTTCTTAATATTCATGGCAACATACATACTGGTGCCTCCAATTTACCCCACAATGCTATGAGACAGATTGGACTGATGACTGGATCAGTCATCAGCCAGCTCTCATGTCCAAGGGAGCCTGCCACTTAGTCTCCTTAATTACTACACTAAAATGGCCCTTTTCTCAGAAATGGGATTTGGCCAGTTCAGGCGAAACGGTAGTGACAACCTCAACCCGCCCAGGTGAAATCCCACCCTATATCACTGGTTTTTGACACTGCATGCATGCACAAGCAAATTGCCATGTTTTTTTACACCACACCACATAACGCAGGCCATGTGCATGAGTGAGCTGCCTTTTTTACGCAGCGCATGTGCACCAAGGCATTCTCTCACACACATTTTCGATTCTGGGCAAATCAGTTATTAAATTATATGAAGCCCACCTCTGTCTTTTCTACTTCTATATGTACCACAAGATCCTCCAGATCAGTAATTGTTAAAACTGGAGGAAAGTAATTCAAGGAATAATTTGGGCATGTCCTGGAGGTTATGGAACAATAGTAATTACTTGTTTGTGAGTTGAGGATCCAGCTTGGGACTGCTCCCACCAAAATGCTTGCATAAAACAAGAAGTTCTCTCTCTCTGTGTGTGTGTGTGTGTGTGTGTGTGTGTGTGTGTAAGTGAAAGAGTTAATAACATTATCGGTAGATCTCAACTACAACTGAACCAAAACTTTTTGTTGCTAAGCGAGATAGTTGAGTTTTTGCCCCATTTTGTAACCTTTCTTACTAGTTATTAAGTGAATTACAGTGATCCCCCGCTCGTTGCGAGGGTTCCGTTCCAGGACCCCCCGCAACGAGCGGGTTTTCGCGAAGTAGCGCTGCGGAAGTAAAAACACCATCTGCGCATGTGCAGATGGTGTTTTTACTCCCACAGCGCTAGCGAGGAGCCGAAGATTGGGGGCGGCGCGGCTGTTTGCCGCCGGCATGGGGGGGCTTCCTAGCAGCCCCCCGGGGGGCGCTGGCTCTCGGCGCTTTCGAGCTGAGTCCGGGAGCGAATTCGCTTCCGGACTCAGCTCAAAAGCGCCGATAGCCAGCGCCAACGAACGGCTTGTCCACGCTGGCTCTCGGCGCTTTCGAGCTGAGTCCGGGAGCGAATTCGCTTCCGGACTCAGCTCAAAAGCGCCGATAGCCAGCGCCAATGAACGGCTTGTCCACGCTGGCTCTCGGCGCTTTCGAGCTGAGTCCGGGAGCGAATTCGCTTCCGGACTCAGCTCAAAAGCGCTGATAGCCAGCGCCAGCGAACGGCTTGTCCACGCTGGCTCTCGGCGCTTTCGAGCTGAGTCCTGGAGCGAATTCGCTTCAGGACTCAGCTCGAAAGCGGCGAGAATGAACGGCGTGGGCGGGCGAAGGGCGGGCGGCAGCGAGGAGTTTGCGTGGGCGGTGGGGAAACTCCTTGCTGATGCCCGCTGCTCGCCCTCCCGCCAGCAAGAGGGGGAAGACCCAGGGAAGCCGCCCAGCAGCTGATCTGCCGGGCCCCATCTACGCATGCGTGCCTATGGGCACGCATGCGTAGATCACTGTATTAACTTGTTAAGTTAGTAAGATGGTTGCACAAGTGAATGATCCTGGGACATGTGAGTCAACTGCCAAGCATCCCAATTTTGATCACATAACCATGGGGATGCTGCTACTACTACTACTACTAATAGTAGTAGTAGTAGTAGTAATAATAATAATAATAATAATAATAATAATAATAATAATTTATTAGATTTGTATGCCGCCCCTCTACGAAGACTGCAATAATTGGGTGAAAAATTGTCACAAATCACATTTTTCAGTGCCATTGTAACTCCAAACAGTCACTAAATGAACTCTTGCAAGTTGAGGACTATCTAGTATGAAATATTTTGTGGTTTTGTGGTCCACTGCTCTAGACAGTGGATAGCCTATAAATATTTTAAAATAAATGAAGCACTCCATGTTGGGGAACACCTATCTGGGCAAGTGTGAGGCTTCAAATTTAGAATTACTCTCAAACCCTTATGATGCTATGAGAGATCCAGAAATAATCCTCTTTACGCTCCATAAAGATAGATCTGTTTCCATTTGAGGCTGATATCTGGAAACCATCCTGTATTACAGGCAGAATATAATAAAGTAGCAAACTCTTCACGTGTGAGTTGGTTGTTTGTGTCTGACACATGGTTAAACAAGTAATTCATATTCTACTCTTCCGTATAATTTTATCAGAACATCCATGCACATCATTAAAATATACTTCAGAGAAATGGGGGGGGAAAGATTATGCACAAAATATTTCAGAACCACCCCCCCCCCGCAAATATTAATATTGCAGTGCAAGCCTGGTAAGTTATTAAATGTTGAATTACTGAATCAGCATGTTTTTATATAAAATATAACAAACCTATGATATTGCCTAAAGCCCATACAGCTTGTTCACAAACATTTTGATGGGGTGAATGCAGCAACCTCAAAAAGAGTGGGACAGCATCTACAAAAGAAAGACATAAATTACTTAACTGTTTCAAAGCACATAAAGGCATATCTTCATATAAGCTTTAAGTTGATAGATAATGAAAACCAAAAGCCTTAATTTCTGAGACTGCCAAGATGAGAAACACTACAGGCAATCCTCGACTTAAGAGCACAATTGAGCCCAAAATTTAGTTTGCATTTTTATGTTTCTTGCCACACTTAAGTGAATCGCTGCAGTTGTTAAGTCAGTAACAGGGATATTAAGTGAATCTGACTCCCACATTGACTTAATTTTGATCACATGACCATGGGGATGCTGCAACATTGTCCATAACAATAACATTGTTCATGCAGAAATATTCATAACAGAGTGCCCAGGAGGAACGCATTTTTAAATTCCGTGATATTTCCCTGTCATTTCTCTGTAACTTGTGATCTAGTCAAGGTGTGGTCGTAGATGATATCATACCAAATGGCTTAGCTGTGGAGAAATATTGGTTGCTGAGGAAGCAAGTTGTTGCCACAGTTATGCTCATTTTTGCTTGACTCTGGCCAGGGAGTCCTTCTGATTTCCAGGTTTGCTGTACATCCTGTCATAAGTCACTTTTTTCAGTGTCATTGTAACTTTGAACAATCACTAAATGAACTGTTGTAATTCAAGGACTATCTGGAGTCCCACTGTTACAAGAATCAATTCTCCAGAAACTTAAAGGTAAGAAGAAGGGAGAGTCCATCATACTCACCAGCTAATTAGAGCTGGCAATATCCGTTTTGATTTTAAAATATTTTCATCACTTTTTTGTACTTTAAAAGCACACAGACCTTGGCCATGCATTATTCAGTAAAAATGATTTTATTACACTGTCTTTATACAACCATATTTTAGTTTGCTTTTATTAATTTAACCCATAACCTGATATAAAGTAGTGATTGGATACCTCTGGTCTACTCTATGTTAACAGAATTAAAACAATCAGCAGCAAGACAGCATGGGCAATAGAGATCCTAATAGAGTTTAGCAAAAACTAGAAGATAACAGGTCAGGATTTAACTCAGCTGCCTTATCTTAATACTAAAACAGGAAACTGTTACATTTCAGATTATACTTCAGATGCTGTTACATTTCAGATTATACTTCAGATGCTGTTAAAAATGATGTGGCTTTCTGGAAGTATACATTATTCTCTGCTATTTAAAAGAAGATATAAAAGCACTGGGCTTCTTCAGATTAAGCATTTATTTTTAAAAGCTTCTTCATTTTGTCAAGCTGTCTAAAACAATAAAAAACAGTCTTTAAAAAATAAGTCTAATAATTTCAACATTGTACAGACATTTATAGTTATTGACTTACCTCCTTCAATCCAGTTTCAGCAGTCTGGATTAGCACAGAAAAATAAAATTCTGTCTATGCTTCTACCTCCCAGCAATTTGCCTTCTTGCAGTTTTAGTTTCACTTTCAGTTTTAACATATGGCCTGCCTGCAGTTTCAATTAGCTGAGGGTCGAGAAGTTGATAATCAGTTGCTTGGCTTAACAGGCCTGTTCTGTTTGCTGCAAGGAGGCAAATTGCTGAAAGGCAGAGGCCAAAGGGTGGCTGGGGGCTACATTCGGTGTATAAGACACACCCAAGATTTGGGGGGTAAAAGGTGCATCTTATACTCTGAAAAATATGGTACTTCTTAATGTAGTTGAATTATGCTGAAGGAAAGCAGATATTTTGGTCTGTGAGCCATGGTGGCGCAGTGGCACAGTGGTTAGAGTGCAGTACTGCAGGCTATTTCTGACTATTGGCTACCTGGAATTTGGCAGTTCAAATCTCATCAGGCTCAAGTTTGACTCAGACTCCTATCCTTCTGAGGTGGGTAAAATGAGGACTCAAATTTTGGGGGGCTATATGTTGACTCTGTAAACTGCTTATAGAGGGGGGTAAAACACTGTAAAGCAGCAAATGCTATAAGTACAAAATTGCAAAAATGCATTATTTCAATGGAAAGAGAAAAGTCATGCTGACAGTGCTTGGGCTCTCATTTACTTTCCTCAAAACCATTCCAATAATCTGTCTACATTCTATTACTTATACAAGTTTTTAGAATATTCTCTTCTCCCTCTTGGCTTTAGACAGGCTATGAGAAACATTCTACTTGTTCAGCACTGAAAGACAGGGTGATGTCTAAACAGGACCACTCTACTCCTTCATAAGAATACAATTAGAGAACAAGAGACAAGAAGGATGTGGAATATAAACTACGGTATGTATAGACCAGGATAAATTTCACCCCACACATGATGAAGATTTTCTACTTCTGGAGTTAAAAGAATTAACTGATTGTTATATACTAGTATATTCTGAAAACAAAACAAACCTGGAATGTACATAGTTCTATTTGAACAGAGGTTTTGCACAGGTTATATGTATACACAAATGCATTAGTAATAATTAACTTACTGGATTGAACTACAGCCTGTGTTTGTTCAGAAGTTCCAGATGCAATATTTGTCAGGGCCCATGCTGCTTCAAATTGTAAAGATGGACTAAGATAATATTTAAACACATAGAGACAAGGATTTAGTTTTCATTCCAGTATTTTCAAATATTTGTTTCTATTTTTAAAAATGTGCTGTTAAGGTACATACTCACTTATCATCTCTTTCCAGACAATGCACTAATATAGGTAATATTCCAGACTTTATTAAATCATCAATTGGTGGATTGCGATCACTGGAGAGTAGTTTTCTGTTTAAAAGCATACATGATTGGATCAAATTTGCATGCAAGCTTTAGTTTCTTTCATGTGGGCTTTCAATAAATGCTTATAGCCAAAATTATATAACAAAGAACTGATACTATTTATCCAGTATTTCAAAATATTTTCTTAGTATTGATAAAAAATGAAATGAGTTATTCTGATATTATTCTCATTAATATGCTTGAAATGTAAAATAATTGCATAATTCAGTTGCCAAGTGCCTGATATGCAGTCATGTACCATTGTGTATGTGCATGCGTGCATGTGTATCACAACATTTTGCTATGGCCAGAAATGTTTCACAGGCAATAAAGATATTTTCCAGGCCCATTGTAAGATCAAATGCTTATTAAGTAACCATCCAGTATATGAAAACTACCTGTATATACATGTCAGGATATAATTTCATCTATTTTTGTTCAAAAAATTATGCTTTAGGTCAGTGATGGCAAACCTATGGCACGGGTGCCACAGGTAGCACGCAGAGCCATATTTGCTGGCATACAAGCTGTTGCCCTAGCTCAGTTCCAACGTGCATGTGTGTGCCGGCCAGCTGATTTTTGGCTTGCACAGAGGTTCTGGGAGGGCATTTTTGGCTTCCAGAGAGCCTCCAGGGCTCTCTGTACCCTCCCCTGGTTCCCTCCCCTGGTTCCAGCGAAGCCATTGGAGCCTGGGAAGGGCAAACACAGGCCTACTGGATCCACCAGAAGTTTTTGGCTTCCAGAGGGCCTCGGGGGGGGGGGGGGGGAGCTGTTTTCGCTCTCCCCAGACATTTTATTATGGATGGGAATCATGGGTGCTTAACAGCACATGCGCATGCTCTTTCGGCACCCGAGGAAAAAAAGGTTTTCCATCACTGCTTTAGGTTTTAAAACTTTTTTTACTAGAAAATCTATTAATCAGAAAAAGAAATTTACTAAAGAGATCTAGAACGATTAAAATTTCCGTTAATAAACTTTATTACAATCAAACAATTCAAGTGATTAAATTTGCATCTTACCTTGCAGCCTGTACTGCACTTAACTGGACTCCCTGGTTGTCACTTGAGGCATTCTAAAAAAATAAACCCATTAATTAATTTTGCAATCAAAATTCTTAAAATATGAACAACTTCACTGATTTTTAAAAAATGGAAGAAAGTATTTACCTGAACTATTGCCTCCAATGATGTATTTTGCTGTTACAGGAGACAATATAACGTTAGGAATTGTTTTAAAAAACAAAACAAAAGGTCTTTTAAATATTGTACTTATTCTTACCACTCTGAAGTCACCATCTATATCAGAATCTTCACAGATATCTTCATGAGGTACATTTCTTCTTTTTAAAAGATGCTCATCTCTTTTGTTCTTTAAAATAAAAATTATTAAATTACTTCTGGAAATGTTTGGAAAATGCTTCCCCAATTTTTTGAAAAAGCATATTAAAATTTGTAAAACTGTTTTCAATATAAAATAAGAGCAAAGAACAAAATGCACAAAAGTTTTTATAAAACTATAACTGCAGCACACATAATAACCTGCAATAATATACAACATATTATTAAATGCAGAAAAGTACAGCATAAACATGCATGATTAATACTGCACTGCTGCCCAAGTTTTCAGGTTACCAAATGCAAAAAATGCCCATGTGAGGTAAGAAGAGATCTCAATACAATTATATTTTTTGCTGTCCTCCTGTTGTTCATAGGCACAATAAACTTAATTCACTAACATTTGTTTCATTGTCAGACCCATTTTTAAGCTGTTGTGTAGACAGGGCAGGTTATAACTGGTATACAATAGTGCTTCCATTGTTTGCAAAGCGAATACTGTATTTACAATGTTTTAAAATGTGATCTTGCTGTTTTGAACCAATTTTTTTAAAAAACTGCACATATTTGTTATTTGTAAATGCCCCCCATTTTAACAAATTATGGACATTATGAACTTGGATCAAAGAGGTAAACATTAAGTACAGGATAATAGAAATTTCTCATATATATGAGGATAGTTGCACCAGTGTTGAACTGGACTGAGCCAATGTTAAATTTAAAATTACAATACTGTATGTGGTTAAAATGTTAAACCTTACCTTTCTTAATTCCACAACAACTTCATTACGCTGTCTTCTCATAGTCTGTAGAAATTAAAGTATTATAGAATTATATTCCACTTCTAATGTTTTTTGAAGTAATATGAGTTCTAAATGTGACTATGAGATATCCTCAATTCTACAATAGAAATGTTATAGATAAAAGAAGTATGTTCAAAACTTTTTTTAAAAGTAGTAATATTCCAAAAATTGATCAAAAGAAAATAAATACTTTAAAAAATTAAGGCAACTAAATTGCACTTAGTTATTGACATAATACTGTTTCAGTATATTTGATCATTGCATAAACTAATATATAATCTATTTATATAGACAAAATAGCTCTCTTTAATGTCACATATTAAGCACAATTTAAAGGAATAAATCTTTCCCTTGTTTTCCTACAACATTTTTTCCAACATATCTAGACATTGAATCTAGCCCCTTTAATATCTGTAACAAGTAATGAAACAAAATACATCAACCAGAACAAACAGCCATTGAGAATCTTAGGTTTTCTTTTTTCTCAGATATAAAATTTTCTGTCCATAATTTCAGAGTTTCAAGAGCATATTTTAAAAATAAGATTTGTATTTCTTTTATTAAAAATTATCCCAATACAATATAGTCAATTTTATTGTTAGAAGGAATAATACTAGATTTACTGACAAGAAATGGAAATAATATATATATATATGTAAGTTCTGAAGCTCTTTACTAAGTTCATATTGATCTTAATTGCACCTTTTATTCCTATTTACTTCCTCTTTCAGATCAAAGGAGGGAATGAAATATTAATTTTCCAGATCAGGGTTCCAAACCTTTGGGGGGCGGGGTAATGGGACAGGACAAATTAAGACTAAGGAATCTTAAGGAATATCCCCAGTGCCCTTACATGCAAAAGTAAGAATATAGTAGAGGCCTTTACAGGAGCAGCTCTGGCACAGCTGGTTAAGACACTGACTAGAGGGGAAATATTCTAGATTTAGTCTTTACGAATGGGAATTGGGTTTCAGAGGTTAAGGTGGGAGAAAATGTAGGTTGCAGTGACCATCTATGTTTGTGGTTTGATGTAAAAACTGATTGTGAGCAATCCTATACTGCAACCAAAGTATTGGATTTCAGAAAAACAAATTTTAATGCAATGGGGGAATATTTAAATAATGAATTAAAGGGGAGGGATAAAATGGCAGGAGTGAGCACCCAGTGGACTGTATTAAAAAAGGCCATATTAAAAGTCACTGGACTGTAAGTAAGGCAAATAACTAAAGGTAAAAGGAAGAAGAAACCGCTATGGTTTAGCAATGATGTAAGGGCTATAGTCAATGAAAAAAAGGCTGCCTATAGGAGGTATAAAGAGTCTGGAAGTATAGCTGATAGAGAGGTGTATAAAATGAGACAGAAGGAGGCGAAACAGATAATATATGCTGCTAAAGCCTCAAAAGAGGAAGAAATTGCCAAATCTGTAAAGAAGGGGGATAAAACCTTCTTTAGATATATTAGTGATAGGAAGAAGAAAAACTGCAGCATCACGAAGCTTAGTACTGGGAATAATAGATGCATTGATGGGAATAAGGAGATCGCTGACCATTTCAATAACTATTTCTGTTCAGTTTTCTCAAAAGACACCTTACAATATAATATTATAGATGGATATAGCATTACTACCAGCTGTAGAGATTCAGCTCCAGTGATCTTAGAAGCCGATGTCTTAGAAGAACTTGAACGATTAAAGATAAATAAGGCAATGGGTCCAGATGGCATCCACCCGAGTTCTTAAAGAACTCAGATTTGTCATTGCTACCTCCCTGACTGATTTGTTTAACCAATCCGTTAACAGATGTTCCTGAGGATTGGAGAATGGCTAGTGTTGTGCCTATCCACAAGAGGGGCAGTAGAGAAGAAGCTGGTAACTACAGGCCAGTTAGTTTGACATCAGTTATAGTTAAAATGGAGACTCTACTCAAAAAGAGGATAAATCAGCACCTAAAAAAAAAAAAAAACGTATTGGACCCAAATCAGCATGGCTTTACTGAAGGCAAATCATGTCAGACTAATCTCATTGATTTCTTTGACTATGTCACAAAGGTGTTGGATCAAGGTGGTGCGGTGGATATTGCCTATCTGGACTTCAGCAAAGCCTTTGATACGGTTCCACATAAAGAGCTGATAGATAAATTAGTGAAGATTGGACTTAATCCCTGGATAGTTCAGTGGATTTGCAGCTGGCTGAAGCGTAGACATCAGAGAGTTATTGTTAATGGCGAGTATTCTGAGCAGAGACAGGTTACATGCAGTGTACCACAAGGATCTGTTCTTGGTCCTATTTTTAATATGTTTGTGAGTGACATAGGGGAAGCTTTGTTAGGGAAGGTTTGCCTATTACTCTAAAGAGTTGATATTGATATAAAGGGTTGATATTCCTGGAGGCGTCTGTAATATGGTAAATGATTTAGCTTTACTAGATAAATGGTCAAAGCAATGGAAACTGCAGTTTAATGTTTCCAAATGTAAAATAATGCACTTGGGAAAAGGAATGTATTGTATTGGCAGTTCTGTGTTAGCAAAAACTTCAGAAGAGAAGGATTTAGGGGTAGTGATTTCTGACAGTCTCAAAATGGGTGAGCAGTGTGGTCGGGCGGGCGGTAGGAAAAGCAAGTAGGATGCTTGGCTGAGGTATAACAAGCAGGAAGAGGGAAATTGTGATCCCGCTATATAGAGCGCTGGTGAGACCACATTTGGAATACTGTGTTCAGTTCTGGAGACCTCACCTACAAAAAGATATTGACAAAATTGAACGGGTCCAAAGATGGGCTACAAGAATGGTAAAGGTCTTAAGCATAAAACGTATCAGGAAAGACTTAATGAACTCAATCTGTATAGTCTGGAGGATAGAAGGAAAAGGGGGGACATGATCGAAACATTTAAATATGTCAAAGGGTTAAATAAGGTTCAGGAGGGAAGTGTTTTTAATAGGAAAGTGAACACAAGTACAAGGGGACACAATCTGAAGTTAGTTGGGGGAAAGATCAAAAGCAACATGAGAAAATATTATTTTATTGAAAGAGTAGTACAGTGAACCCTCGAGTTTCGCGTGTTCAAGTATCGCGAAAGGGCTATTTCGCGAGTTTTCAACCAGGAAGTAAACTCCACCATCTGCGCATGCGTGCCCTTGCATAGATGGTGGAGTTTCCCCACCGGGCAGAGGCTTCCCTGGGTCTTCCCCCTCTTGCCCCCGTAAGACCCCAGCGGCGGCGCGAGCAACGGCGTGGGCGGGCGGGCGGCACGCGCTTGGGGACATCCCAGCTCCGCTCCCCAGCTGGGGAAAGCGCGCGCGTTTGGGGACTCCCTAGATCCGCTCCCCAGCTGGGGAGCGGATCTAGGGAGTCCCCAAACGCGCGCGCTTTCCCCAGCAACGCGCGCGCGGTGGGGACTCCCTAGATCCGCTCCCCAGCTGGGGAGCGGATCTAGGGAGTCCCCAAACGCGCGCGCTTTCCCCAGCAACGCGCGCGCGGTGGGGACTCCCTAGATCCGCTCCCCAGCTGGGGAGCGGATCTAGGGAGTCCCCAAACGCGCGCGCTTTCCCCAGCAACGCGCGCGCGGTGGGGACTCCCTAGATCCGCTCCCCAGCTGGGGAGCGGATCTAGGGAGTCCCCAAACGCGCGCGCTTTCCCCAGCAACGCGCGCGGGGTGGGGACTCCCTAGATCCCCAGGCGCGAGCAACGGGGTGGGCGGGCGAAGGGCGGGCGGCAGTGGAAGCAAAAACACCATCTGCGCACGCGCAGATGGTGTTTTTACTTCCGCACCGCTACTTCGCTAAAAATCGATCATCGCGTGGGGTCCTGGAACGGAACCCTCGCGATGATCGAGGGTTCACTGTATATCCTTGGAACAAACTTCCAGCAGACATGGTTGGTAAATCCACAGTAACTGGATTTAAACATGCCTGGGATAAACATATATCCATCCTATGATAAAATACAAAAAATAGTATAAGGGCAGACTAGATGGATCATGAGGTCTTTTTCTGCCGTCAGTCTTCTGTTTCTAAGACATTGTGAAAACACCCGTATACAAGACAGGTTTCATGAAAGGTATTTTCAATCATGAAATACAACTAAGATAAAAAGCTACAAAAAAGGTTATTCCAAAAACAAGGCCTATATGAAGCTCAATCACATGAATTCCAACAGATCCACACTTTTTGTTACAACAATAATTTAAAATGGATTAAGGAATTCACCGAGCCCTCAGGAATGTATTTGTAAGCACACAGTACTGATGGACAATATGTTAAAAATTTCAGTATTAACTAAATCAACTAAACTGCTTCCACTATGATTTAGGCCCTAGACTTTAGACCAGCGTTTCCCAACCGGTGTGCCGCGGCACACCGGTGTGCCGCGAGACATGGCCAGGTGTGCCGCCAAGCTCCGGCTGGGCGGGGCGCTCCCGGTACTTCCGTCCTGGGGCTCCCGCTCGCAGCTGTCCCCCGGCTCCTGCTCGATGCCGCGGTTTTCGGCGCTCTCCTGCTGGGCTCCAAAGAAGGAAGGCGGGAAAAAGCCTTTTCCCGCCTTCCTTCTTTGGAGCCCAGCAGGAAAGCGCCGAAAACCGCGGCATCGAGCAGGAGCCGGGGGACAGCTGCGAGCGGGAGCCCCAGGATGGAAGTACCGGCAGCGCCCCGCCCAGCTGGAGCTTCTCTGGCATCCACGGCAAGTGTCCTTTGTGGCCCCGCGGGAGGGCACTGGCGTTGGGAGCGGGGGGGGGGGCGGCCGCAGCGGCCGCAGGCAGTCGCGAGGAGATGTCGGCGGCGAGAGGGAGCTCTCTCTCTCTCTCTCAGCTGACTGCAAGCGGGAGCCCTGACGGTGGCGGTTGGACCTGCGGCAAGTGTCCTTTGTGGCCCGGCGGGAGGGCACTGGCGATGGGAGCGGGGGGGGTGGCCGCAGCGGCTGCAGGCAGTCGCAGGGAGATGTCGGCGGCGAGAGGGAGCTCTCTCTCTCTCTCAGCTGACTGCAAGCGGGAGCCCTGACGGTGGCAGTTGGACGTGCTGCTGGCACTGCAGGCCTGGCATATACGGTGTCCAGCAGCACGTCCAGCTGCCGCCGTCAGGGCTCCCGCTTGCAGTCAGCTGAGAGAGAGAGAGAAAGAAAGAGAGACATAGCAAGAGAGGCAGAGAAAGAGAGACAGAGCAAGAAAGAGAGGCAGAGAAAGAGAAAGAGAGAAAGAGAGACATAGCAAGAGAGGCAGAGAGAGAGAGAAAGAAAGAGAGACATAGCAAGAGAAAAAGAGATACTTAGCAAGAGAGGCAGAGAGAGAGAGAAAGAGAAAGAAAGAGAGACATAGCAAGAGAGACAGAGAGGGAGAAAGAGAGAGAAAGAAAGAGAGATAGCAAGAGAGGCAAAGAGAAAGAAAGAGACATATAGCAAGACAGTGAAAGAGAGAGAGAGAGCAAGAGAGAGAGAGAAAAGCAAGAAAGAGATAGCAAGAGAGACAGAGAGAGAGAGCAAGGGAGAGAGAAAGACATAGAGGAAGGGAAGGAGGGAGAGAGAAAGAGAGAAAAAAAGAGAGGAAGAAAGAAAGAAAGGGATGGAGAGAGAGAAAGAAGGGAAGGAAGGAAAAGAGAGAAAGAGGGAGAAATAGAGCGAAAGGGAGGAAGAGAGAGGGTTTTTTGTCCAAACTTTTCTTTAGCCCGCCCCCCCGCCCCGCCCCCCCTTCAGTGTTCCCCAGGATTTTGAAAATATGAATAATGTGCCGCGGCTCAAAAAAGGTTGGGAAACACTGCTTTAGACCATGCATAATTGTGAGTAAATAATTACACTGTCAGCTAATTATCTCATGGAGTATCCAATAATTGTTTTTATGTCAGGCCTCAATAAAGAAAATGAAAACAAAAGTGGAGTCAGTAGTCTCATTACACATACATACATATATTACACATACCTTCAGAAAAACCTTTAACTAAACATCTACATTTTTGAAGGTGAATTACTGGTTTGTACAGACATTCAAGCTTCTGTATTAGTCATATGCAATCCACCTATAGCCCAAGAGTGTCAAACTCGCAACGCTACGTTGTCATCGTGATGGATCACAACTTTTTTTCTCTTTGCTAAACCCGGGGGTGTGTGTGGTCAATGCATGGCACATTCGGCCCGCAGGCTGTTTGACACACCTGACCTAGCCCAACAGGGTTCCTAATCAGAGAAAGAACTGGAACCATGTTTTGCTGAATGCAGAAATAATATCCTTACCCACTTCCCCATCCAATGAAACAAGTGGGGAGAAGATATGTCAACACATTTTGACACAATAGTATATATCTTTATAGTGGAATTATCACTTAAAATAACATTTATGATTATATTATGGATAATTCAATTTATCAAAATAACCAACTATTTAGACAAGGAGAGATGCTTCAGAGTATGTATGCATGCATGCATGTATGTATGTATGTATGTATGTAAAAACTGACATTTTAACTGAAAGATTAAATGTGAGTTTTGTCCTTTTATAGAAGAAAGTGTGAAAACATACATTACCTCCACTTCATTTACTCAGTGTTTAAAAATACCTATAAAATCTACGAAAACAAATACCTATAAAAGTAACTATCACAGCTGTTTAGTCAATAATTTGTTATATATTGCTGAATCAATACTGGAAGTTTTGTTCTGTATTTATTTAGCATTGTGTATTGGTACTGGGTTACTAATAAACTCACTTATTGTGGCTATTTTTTAAATTTTAGAAAATCAGTGTACAAACATAAGCTTGAAAGGCTTTCAAATTAAAAAGTCACTTTACTGTTTTTACTTTTGTATATTGGGTTTTTATTTTTTTATAAGCCGCCCAGAATGAGTCATCAATCATCTAATTTTTTTAAAAAAGCGAATAAAAATTACATTCAGTAGTTTCAGTTCTTTCTGATCTTCTAAATCCACCAAAGATGGTTATGTGCTGCCATCTAGCTGAAGTGTTGCACTTTACAAACTGTATGCAGTTTAGATAGTTTTGCTACAACAGGACACACATTTCCTGCATACAGTATTAACTTTCCTCTGGACAAACTTTCCGCCAGTTCAGTCTCTTTCAATTTAACTTGAAAGAGAATACACATGTGCACAGACACACACATTTTAAACACATTTTATAAATCTTAATAAAACCACTGACTCATCAGAATTTGCTGTAATAATTGATGAGAAAAAATATTGTTGAAGAAATCTGGCTATTGGCATATTTATATCAAAGCTATAAAACAAGTCTACTTTTCACCATTTTTTAGGTCTATGGGGTACAAATTATCCCTTTCATTAGTTTACATTCACTGTGAGTTCTCTAAGCAGGCTAGATGTAGCTTTAGTGCTGACTTTTTAATGCTTATACATTTTTCATTTTTTAATAGATCTTTGTTTCAGTTAACAGAATAGTATCAACATCATATTTCAATCTGTTAGCTTTTCAACCTTCAATTCTGATTATATTTCTTTTAGCCTTTTAATTCAGTAATTACTATGTAACAGATACAGGATCAACGTGTATCCTAAATTACACCCTTTTCAATTCCAAGCCATTTCCCTCCCAAATGCAGTTCTTATTCTAGAACTAGTAAGAAGGATCTTTAAAGAGTAATCAATCATTTAATTGTCTTAATACATTTTAAATTCTGGCAAGAAGTGTAAATTCAAAGTCAGTGTTTATGATACGTAAAATAACCTTTTATTAAAATTCTCTTGCTCTCTCCACTTTATACTATTTTGTTACATTTAAAAAAAATACAGAGCTTGGTATCATTTTAAATATCTCATCTACATTACTTTAAACAGCTCGATGATTATTTTATCTATATCTGGTGTTCATTTGCCAGATAATTGATTGCTATTCATACTTTATAAGGGACTGGAGTAAACTGGATGCAACAGACAAAAGTTGAGTCTAGACACCTTCTGAAACAAAGGAGAATTTACATTACTGGAACACAAGTACAAAGATTGGAGGAGTGGACAGTTAGTGAGTGAGAACTTTGGTAAAAGCATGGGAAGCACTGGAAATACTGTCCAGAGAAAAGAATTCAGAAATTACTGGAATTATTTGGAAAGACTGAGGGATGGGTGGACTAGCAGGAGATTTGACTGCAGTATTGGGAAGATAAGAGCCAAGTGGGGAAAAAAACAGTTTGGAAGCACCAAAGAAGCAATGTGTGTTTGAGTGATGTGTTAAATGGTAAGTAGCTTTTGGTTTTAATGGGGATTTTTTTAAAACACTCCTTTCTTTTGAATAGTTTGTTAAATCACGTTTTACTATAATTCTCTCATTCTACAATATATTTACACCTTCCTCTGATCTCAGTTGCTTCTCTCATATCTATTCCATTACTCTTCAGTATTAGGTTAGACACACTTTTTCCTCAGTTCTTTTTCTTTTAAAACAGTTTACTTCAGTTTTACCATATTCACCCTTGTTGATATTATTGACCAAGATATAGTATTTTTCAATTTTTTGATACTGCAAAAACGTAGTATTCAGCTGTCACAGATATTTATTGTAACTATACTCCAGCTTTCTTTAGCAATCATAATTTTTCTGAAAGCTACTTCGACATTTTCCAGTTAAAATGCTAAAATATTTTTAGCTGCTTCAGTTTTTGAAAATATCTCTGAAAAATGTCATAAAATTTGGTGATCCACTTTTACACTATTACAAATGTTAAGTGCCAGGCTGGAGGACCACCTGTGAATGTTGCATAAATTGTTTTGGTAACAAACAAAAATGTATACTTGGACAATACTATTAGTTTCCTGCTTTAATGTACAGTATTTACTCAATTCAATCATTCTATTGTCTTATGTTCCCTATTTCTTCAACTTTTGTATTCCAACCAACCCTGCAATATTGTTTTTTCTTGCTTAAATTGATTTTAACACACCTTGCAATTTGTCATAACATTGTTATTTCTTCCTCTGCTGTGTTTAAAACAGGAGTATATGCTTATGCAATACTAATCTTCATTAGAATTTTAATAAATGTGTAACTCTGCCATTTATAGGGATATAACCAAGCACAGATTTAAAAGCATTTAAATATTACTGCCTTTCCATAACTTTGCAGGATTTCTTGCATGTAAAATTCTACTTAAAGAAGCCAAATTAGATTATCTTAAATTGATTAATTCTAGAACTTACAATCTGATGCGTTTAATTTCTGCTTTTTCTTTTAGGAGCATGCATTCTATATTCCAATTACATCTTTTCTGTTAAAGCAAAGGTTTATTCTGGCCATATCTTAATCTCTAGATGTACTTAAAAAGTTTAACATTTTCCCACTAGCTGGAATAGTTGTGTTCATTCCATTCTCATCATATGTAATGGTATCATGTCCAAAAATGTTAGCTAGGCCCATATAGTTATTCTGGCCAAATACAGAAATATTGCTTCTTCTAAACATTTTGCTTCTTCTAAGTTTGGTTTTATACTTTCTTCACATAGTCTTCCCTCACATTGTTAAAACCTTGAGTTGGATAAAGTCCTCGTGTAGGTAATTCTTAGCTGCACCTCTCCTTTACTGGGAAGAGGGACTTGAGGTTCTCACTAAGATCCTATCACATCAGGATGGCAGTTGCCAAAGGCAAACCAATAAGTAACAATATAAATATGAAACCTGATGACAGTAAGTCAATCGATCACCTTTTGTATAGCAAGCCAAGAAATTGTTGCAGATAGTATTTTTAGTTCTATTAGAACACATGATTTAAAAAAATCTCCCAGAGTAACTTAAGGTCTATATCGTCTGCAACTTTAAAATGATGCATTGCCTAGCAAAGTAGTAGTAGGTACAGTATTTAGAAAAACAAAGTATCTCAAATAAGCCTTTAATGTGCCCACGTTCATCTGCAAATCAGTAGAAAGGGATTCCCTACAATATGAAGATCTACTGATGAGGGGCTAACATCCAATTGAACAAGGATTTTAACATTTGTAAAATTTCTATGATGGTACATGATATGGTGACACAATTTATTAAAGAATTACAATATAATCTGCCGTAGAGCAATTTCATTTGAAATTTCATTGGATGCATGTCAATAATTCTAAAATCTGCCTTGCAATCAGTTACTAAGCAGCTTTTCAAGTTTGTTTATGAAAAGTATTTTCAATTATATTGTACAGCTAATTCGTTTGAAATAGCCTCAACCTGATATCCTCCAGATGTGTTGGATTACAATTCCTATCATCCTTAAACAGAGCCATAAAAATAATTAGAGATAACTGAAAATAACACATGCTGTTTATTAGCATGTCTAATGTACTGTCATATATAATACATCTATTACCTCATAAGCCAGATAATGTCACAAAACTTAAAGATGACTCAAGAATGGTATTCCTTCGAACTGAAGATTCTTTTCATTTTGAAATACTGGAATCAGGAAGATTGTTTTCCCCACAAGCAGTAAAGCAGAATTCCCAGGTACCCTTAAATACCCACCTTTCATTAGCCTCCTGCATGAAAAAATAGACTGCACAAGCTTTGGGTTTACACCTGCAGTGGACAATTTGTTAGCTTGTGATTTTCAAGCATTTAGTTACCATTGAAGCATAATTCCACACTAATTTTACATTTAGTTAGGAACTGTACAAACATATTCGACATTTTACAAGTTCAATCTTAAAAAAAAAAACTTTTAAAATATCAGTCCTTCCCCTGAATGACAGAGCCATACCTCAGAGCTCACTTCAACTTTACAAAGCACTCAGATGCATTTAGTTCCTATTTGCTAACTTGCTTTTATTAGATTCCTTTTCACCTAATAAAATTAAAATCAATGTTTTTTATTTTTCACATTATGTAGGTAACAAAACAATGGGTGACAGATTAATTCCAACATTTTCTAATTTTAGAATAAAATAAGCTTTGCAGATGTTCAGCACATCTCATTTGTGAAACAATTTAAAGTTCACAAAAAATGCTATTAAGTATGCACAAGAAATACCAGAATTCACAGTATTTCCTAGCATTACATACCCCTTCTGTGAAGGAGCCCAGAAGTTGAGGGAATTGGCATGGCACTACGCATGGAACCAAATGAGTTAACTTTATGAAATTATAATTTTCACTAGAGATAATTTATTATTTATAATCCTCTCTAAAGCAGAGCTGGGGTGAAATACACTGCTCAAAAAAATAAAGGGAACACTTAAACAAAATAATATAACTCCAAATAAATCAAACTGTCCATTTAGGATGCAACACTAATTGACAATCAATTTCACATGCTGTTGTGTGCATTCAACTTTGTACAGAACAAAGGTATTCAACAAGAATATTTCATTCATTCAGATTTAGGATGTGTTATTTGAGTGTTCTCTTTATTTTTTTGAGCAGTATATTAAATACGTATTGAAAATAAATTAAAATCATATCAAGGTACTTTCTTGCCAGCTAAGCAGGTATACTAACAGAATGTTAAATATATAATATAAATTGCCCATATTTTCAAAAGATTGTTTACCTGCCAGCCATCTGTGAGATCTAAGAGCATGTAATCTAAATAATACGCTGTTCATATGCATGATAAATACTATGTTATAAAGGAGATAGAAATGGCAGTAAGAATTCATGAAATCCTAGACTGAAGGAGAAAGTTTATGACCATGCTATATCAGATTGTTGCTCATATTTTTTATTCAATATTAGCAGCAACTTTGTTAAAGGCATATTTTTGATAATCTTGTGATGAAAATCAATGAAGCCACAATACAGCAACTAAATAATTCTGGCCAGTCTCAAAAAGCTAAGGATGTGCTTAGTTCTTGGATGAGACATCAATAGGGCTGTTGCCTAGGCAAAGAAGTTGAAAAAATACTGCATAAGACCAATTTCATGTTATTGCTAACTATATAAATGTGTCTTCAAAGTCACTAGGAAACAATGTTTTATAAATTCTCACCTTTGAAATTACTGTTTGACATAATTCAAAATTTGAGGTAGAAATCTGAGAAACTGCAAACTGAGATGATATTCATACAATTTAAAAGAATTTCTACTCAAATGAGGAACAATCACCAAGCTGCCTACATTATCGTGCCTTCCATATCCAAGGCGAGTTTTTGAGCAATCCTGGGAAAGTGTGCTTTTTATTTATTTGTTTGTGTTTGTTAAGGTATCTTTACATGCAGAATGACCAGCCAATTTCATTTCATTTGTTTCCCGGCTGATGCTAAGGTTGGAGCAGGGAAATACTTGTAAAAATTAATGGCTCCCAGAACATGGTTCCATGTTCAAATTTCACTTTTAAAAACCTCCCCGCAACGTTTAAAGTGTTGCTGTAAACGCAGACCAAAAAGTGAACCAATTTTATGTGAAAAAAACCGGTCGGATTTACACTTGCGCTGCTGAACTGACGAAAACTATAGTACAAAGTAGTTTGTTTGTTTTTTTAAAAAAAGAATTTCAACCATGTAGTAGTAGGCAGAAGGACATTTGTGCAACTGTGCGGCTCCAAACCTGGTTGTCCACGGTAAGGTGCAGATCACAGGGAGAGAAGAGAGAGAGAAAGGGGGGGAAAAGAAGGTGGGGAAGAGGAGAAAAACAAGTCATCTGACAGGCCATTTCCATGTCAGGCTGCGGAGGGCGGAGTGGGGTGGGTGGGTGGAGGAAGGGGCTCCTCCATCAGCTCCGGGCATTCGGGCTCCTTCTTCTTTCCTCGCCTTCCTGTCTCGGACGTTTAATAAGGCCTCCCTCTTCCACGCTTCGCAAAAGGCAAGAAGGACAAGCAGACCTTCCCGGTCTCCGTCAGCAGGGGAAAAAAAACCGGAACCTTCCACGCCGCCGCCGCCGCCGCCGAGCGGCAGACTAGGCCGCGGCCCTTCCCAGCCCAGGGTGTTGAGTGTCGACGCGTCCCTCGCGAGGAAAGCACAGCGAACCCCACCCTCCTTCTCCTCCCCCCATCCCCCTCACCCGCCACCCTCCTCCCTTTCCCGGCGGAGGCTCCGGCCTCGCCTCGAGGCACTTCAAGCAGGCCGGCCGGCCGGCCAGTCGCTAACGTAGCAAGAGACGCCACGGGACACCTCTGTTCTTCCAAACCCGCCGGGAGGCTGTTTCGGCGCCACTGGCGGGGCCGCTCCGGACCCTCCCCCGCCTCCTCCTCCTCTCCTCAGAAAGGGGTGCCTACCTCCAGGTCGCGGCCTTTGTTCTTAAAGTTCTTCAACCGTTGGTTGTCCAGCTTCTCGTTGTCGGCCATGGTGGGAGGCAGGGAGCGCGGCCTCGCTTCGTCCTTTTTTCTCCCTCCCCGGACCCGGCCGGGCCCTTCTTTTCCCCCCCGGTTTCTTCGTCCGTCCCTCCCTCCCTCCCCGGCTTCTCTCAAGCACCGCGTCTAACCCTATTCTCGAGCCGCCTTCGGCTCCGGCCCGGCGACAAACTCAAAAGCCGGCTGCTGCGGCCTCTGCCTGTCTTGTCCCAAAGCCGCTCCCCGTTGCCTTTTAGGCCTTTTCCTCAGGGCGGCGGAATGTGCCGGTAGCGAAGGCAGAGCGAGCGAGCGAGCGAGAGAAAGATGGGGGAGGGGAGGGAAGGGGACGGGCGGGGAGGGGGGAGCAGGGGAGGAGGTTGTAGCCTCGCTCTCGGATAGAGAGGGCAACGGCCACGCCTTCCCCCGCTCCAGCGCCACCCCGTGATTGGCTAATCCTCCGCGGCGGGGCGGGGACGCCGGAGCCCTTGGGTGGGAGAGACCTACGCAAATGAAAAAGGAAGGCGGAAAGGTGGAGGAAGGGGGGGAGGGGGAGGCGGCTTGGCGCGCGCTCGCGGAGCTTTCCATTTCCCTTCGGTAAAAAGGGGGGGAACCACCCTCCCGCCTCTTTACTCGAGCGGGTTCCGGGAGTCATTTCAACAGCAGGGGTGACCCCCTAGGGCTCCCGACGTGGACACCCAAAAAGGTTTCAGTCTTTTAGGCGCGGCAGAAGAACGTTTTAGTGACATATGGACTTCCCTGATGGATTCCTGCCCCCCCTTTTATAGGAAGCAAATGAACTAGGCGAAGTCGGGAGTTGCCTGCGACTGTTGCCCCGCCTTCCTTGCTTCGGGGCGCGCGGAAGGGTGGAGGAACTCTAGTGGCGCTTTAGCAAAAGGCAGCGGGCTCGCTTCTCGATTACGCACGGAAAGTTGAATACAGTATTCCCTCATACCTGCTTTTTGTATTTTATTTATAAACGCGTCGGTTTTATCCCGCCCGTTTTCAGTCCTTAAAATGACTTCGGGTAGTTTGCAGAATAAATACTTAAAGCATTAAAAGTGCCCCGTCGGATGCAACTCCCAAGAGGGGAGTTAGGACTTAATGCATAAGTCGTCTTAAGATATTTTAATTTTTAAAAAATAGTTTTGAACATTTTCCTCCTCTCTCCTACCGTATTAATTTCTTAAAAGTTACTCTTATTATTATTTAGGAAGCCAGAAAATCAGCGTAAGTGGCGATTGTGCTGGTAATATCGAAGTTTTAATACTATAGTTACAATAGTGGTATTTTCTGATAAGTAGTTTGATATTTTTTTAAAAAAAATGGCTGGTTCTAATGTATAGTATTATAAAAGATATTTTGGGCCCATTGTGATGCTCAGAACCTGTTTCTTTTACTAGAGATCAGAAATTGCAACTGTTCACAATAAATGCCTTTTTGTCATCTAAAAGGCAAACTCATTCTTTCACTTGAAGCAAAAACTTTTATCTTTAGTATTAGCGTTTAATTTATCCGTGTAATCTACACTAGTGTTGAGGTAAATGAACTTTGAATGTGCCACAAATACTAGGTTCCTTTGATTGTCTCAACAAAAGTTTTAAGGAATACAGTACCCAGAAACAAAACATGTGAAAAATGCAAGCTGTAATTAAACATCATTGTTTTGCCATTTCATTTCACAAATGACACCTTGATTCTCAAGGTTTTTTTTGCCATTTTTTTCATTGTTAGGTTACCTTGACAGCATAGAGTCCCTAGGGAGATGGGCAGCATACAAACTGAATTAAATAAATACATTAAATAAATACTTTATTCAAAAAAAATTGATCACAGATAAAAGCCACAGATTCTTCTTCCCTTTCCCCAATGAATGTAGATGTGTATTTTCTATTTTGTAGCATCTCTAAGAGAGATGCTACAGCCAGTAAGGGGATAAGCAGTGTTGAAATGGAAGCAAAAGTACCTACAATAATTTTTATCCTTTAATCTCTTGTGAGAATTTATTCAAGTCCTGAAAAATACCATTCTAAACAATTAAACAGAAATTTAGCCTGTTTTAGTTCTGTGATAGAAATATATTGGAGCATTTCGAATATAACATTATTAAATAAAGTACAGTTTTCTTCTTTTTGAAAATTTTGTTCTCTATTTAAGTTTTTAAAACTAATTCTTATAATAGCTTTGCATGCCAGCCATATACAGTAGTGGTCACATAGAAATAATGTAATAATATAAACCTGTCCAATCCAATCTGTAGGGCGGTGATGTCAAACCTTTTTTCCTTGGGTGCCGAAAACATGTGTTGAGTGCACATATTTGCCCACACACATAATTCAGTGCCTCCCACGTAACTCCCTTATGCATGTGTGGCCCCCGTACATGTGACCCCCCACTTGCCAACTTCCAGTAGGCCCGGTAGGTCCATTTGTTGCCTTCTCCAGACTCCAAAGGCTTTCCTGGAGCCTCAGGAGGGCCAAAATACCCTTCTCTGTCCCCAGAGGCTCCCTGAAGGCCAAAAATGTTATTCCAGAGCCTCTGTTTGAGCCAAAAATCAGCTGGCTGGCACACAGATTTGTGCTAGAGCTCAGCTCGTGTACCAGCATATATATGGCTCTGCGTGCTACCTATGGCATGCGTGCCATAGGTTTATCATCACAGCTATAGGATGTGTTTCTTTGTAAGAGGTCCATCTAAAGCCTCTTTGGAAGAAAACTTTTTTCAGAGACACAGTAGCAAGCATTAGCTAGAAGGCAAAAGTACTTTTGACTTCAGTTTTTTCAGCCATAACAAAAAGAACTTTGTTTTCCTCTACTTAGTCATACATTATTTATAATGTGTCTGAATTAAGGATTAATTTACTGTTAATATATACATTCTATATACATTCTAATTAAAAACGTTTGCATTTCTGGAATTAATAATTAATCGCCGTATTACTATTTGTGCAGTTTTATCGTTGACTTAATTTTGAATATACAGTAACATCTGTTAAAATCTGGAAATTCCAATGCAAGGTGGAGGAACTAAAGGCTTCTGTGCAAGATTTTTAATCATTTTTCCAGTTTTGAGGGAGGAAGGGAGAAACTTGTATCATTGTATCCATAGAGAAGCCAGTTGAAAATCACTTGTACTGTTATATTTAGAAACAATCTAGAATTCAGTTTTAGCAACAATGGCAACATTATTTAAATAATAAATATATGAAATATATGTATTTAATAAATAATATGTATTAATATAAATTTAAATTCTAATTAATATTTATTTGATTTCTATGCTAGAGAATATTTAAATAGAATATTTCTATTCTATTTAAATAGTATTTAAATAATACATATAATATCTTGGTCTTTCTGAATATTCTATTCTATAAATAGAATAAATCTATTTCGAACTATTTAGCTCTCATCAGCTAGCCATAGTCTTCTAAGATCCAAACCTGGGATGCTTTGCCTTGCTAGGCAGTGCTTTTGATGTGAGCTAAGTAGCTCGAAATAGAACTACTGTATACTAGTCCCCCTTTATTTCTTTATCAGTTCTTTGCAAGTTTGGAACATATATTTATGTATGTATGTATGTATGTATGTATGTATGTATGTATGTATGTGTCTGTCTGTCTACCTACCTACCTACCTATCTATTCTACCTACCTACCTACCTACCTACCTCTGTTGCTTGTATCCTTATAGTTTATATTGACTGGTTCTAACATGATTTAATTGCTTATTTGCACCCGGACTATCATTAAATGTTGTACCTTGTGATTCTTGACAAACTTATCTGTTCTTTTATGTACACTGAGAGCATATGCACCAAGACAAATTCCTTGTGTTCCAATCACACTTGGCCAATAAAATTCTATTCTATTCTGTTTTGCTCTACTTAACACTATATTGTATTCTAGTCATTCCAGAACGATATAATAAGTTGGTAAATTTTGATTTAAAAACAACACCTTAATTCAAACAATGTAGAACAGGGGTAAGATCACATGATTATGACGACTGTCTTAACTTTTCTATTCGTCTATGGACACTCCTGATGCAGAAAATAATGTAATTGAATTTCACAGTATTAATCAGAATGTACTGTATAATAAACCTGAACTATTTTATTATTTTGTAGCCTGTGCTATTATATTGTGAATGCAAAATAACCAAGCATATCACATCTTTACCAATTCAGTACAAAACATTTAGCATTTTAACTGGGTAAATGATCTATAGAGCCAAGAAGTTTAATAATTTTGGGTAATATTGCAGCTGTTGCATACCTAGCTGCCAGTGAAATAGAACATTTGCCTGTGGAAAAAATTAAAGCACTGAAATATATTAGTGGCTACCCTTTTCTAGTTCTCCTGAGAGTTTTTGTGGTATCCTTGATTAATGGTTGCATTTATACTCCTTTTCATTTGTGTACTCAAGACAATAAAATTAAAAATCCAAAAATATTTGTCTCACCTGGAAGTCATTTCACTAATAAAAAGCAACCACTAAAACCAATGTTCTAAGAAGAAAATAAAAAAGAAATTAAACTTAATATTAAAATTAACAATTAAAAGATATATGACTACAAATTTGCTAAACAACAAAAAAGTCAGCCAAAGACTATTCCTGAGGAAATTTATTCATTACCTCAGCAACAACACAAAAGAACAGTGTGAGATGGGTGAATCTTTTAACAAAGGGTGTGTGTCTTCAAAAGGGGCTCTTGCAAATGAAAATATGTAGACAGATTTCTAACCACTTTATTGGGCCTATACTGGTAATCCTCCAATTACAAACACAGTTGGGGAAAACTTCTATCACTAAGTGATATGGTCTTTATATCCAATCATATCCAATTATAGGACCGTTTTGCCATAGTCATTAAATAAATCACTGGTTGTTGAACAAATCAGGCAATTAAGTGAATTCAGATTTGTCCCATTTATTTTGTGGTTGGAAAGCCTCTGGGAAAATTGTGAATGCTGATCACAGGATGCTGCAATTGTAAATATATGCTAGTTTCCTGACCCCCAAATATTGATCACAGGATTTGTGATGGCAATAATTGTGAGGACCCATCATAAGTTACTCAGAATAACTATCACTTTGCACGTACTTTAATTGGCATACATTAAAATGAAATTTTGTTGCATACAGTTCTCAAAGAGTCACCTCCACTGATATACACAAAATTAAATACAGTAGTACCTCGACATACGAGTCTAATTCGTTCCAGACCCGAGCTCGTATGTCGATCAACTCGCATCTCAAACGAATGCCTTTAGACTTTGTTTTTCGCGCCGAGATAACTGGAAGCATGGAATTCTTGCGCCACCTAGTGGAAGCTCGGCTTGTATCCCGAATTTGAGCTCAAGTGTCGAACAGAAATTTTGCTCGCGTCTCGGCTCGTAACTTGGAATACTCGCATGTGGAGCAGCTCGTATCTAGAGGTACTACTGTAAATACAAATTATGTATATACCTACATATATGATACAGAGAAACAATGCAGTCTAGATGTATACATGTACATGGTGAGAAAAACAAATATTGTGAGTTTACCAGATGGATGGCATGGGAACAAAGCTGTTACAGAATCTGGCAGTCCTACTAGAAATATTTTGAAACCTCTTCCCAGAGGGGAGCAACAGAAACAGACAGTAAAGTGGATGTGTGAAGTCTCTAACAATGCTTTGAGCCCTAAGCACGTAGTGCTTATAAGCAGTATCCTGAATAACAGGAATTGAGCTTCCTGTAATCTCTGCTGTCCTTACCACTCTCTATATGGCCTTTCTATCTGAGGCACTGCTGCCACCAAGCCAAACAGTGATGCAGTTTGTTAAAACGCACTCAAGTGGCCAGGACACAAGAAGAAAAATGTGTTCTCTTCATGTGACATAGGAAATGCAGGTGCTGGTTTGCATGCTTCACTAAGGATGATGTGTAGAGAGACCAAATCAGATTGTTATTTATCTGCACCCCCAGATACTTAATACTGTTGACCATCTTTCCTGCTGCATCTATGATACAGCATCACTGCAACTTAGAGCAGTCATTAAGCAAATGTTCATAAGCTGAGCACTTCCTGGAAGGAAATTTGTTAGGGAACTTTTCAGGCATAAATACGTATCTGACCTCTGGTTTATATCTTATTAAACTTTATTGATATTCATAAAAATGACAAACAAACACGCAAACATTTAACATATAATTGAGGTTACAATTACCCCTCTCATCTTAGAAGTCTATTTTTATACAGAAAAAGAATATACTATTAATTTATAAAGCCAACATACTAATTTAAATGAAAAGAAGAATTTTGTTTTATATAATTCAAACATTGTGATAAAAAAAATAAAAATTGACCTCTGGTTTATAAATGATATTGGCCGCACTGATCGTTTTTAGGAGTCAGTACTAGGCAATAATACCCAGGCTCGAAACTGACCAAAAACCTCTTAATTTTTTCCTACCAGCTTCATAGTTGGAACTACAAGATCAAATTCTGACAACAGTGCTGGGAATGGAAACCAGAGCTACGTTTAGCATATATTTTATGCAAATGTTTAATATTTATTTGTATTTGTATTTTCTTACAGTCTTGAAGCAAAATCATGCTGAATCAACAATAAGCAAACCACTTTGTGGCACTGGACAAAAGAGTAGCCTACTCCTAGC
The DNA here is from genome assembly GCF_031021105.1 of Erythrolamprus reginae. Classification (NCBI taxonomy): domain Eukaryota; kingdom Metazoa; phylum Chordata; class Lepidosauria; order Squamata; family Dipsadidae; genus Erythrolamprus; species Erythrolamprus reginae. The sequence continues at coordinate 95,086,023 of NC_091954.1, forward strand.
TTTTTATGTATGCATTTATTTGAAAGACTTCTTCTTAAAAGAAATTGCCAACATGTACTATGTTTGGTTAAAACATAGCACATATGCCTTGAGCAGCAGAGGTGGTATTCAGCCTATTTTGGACCAGTTCTAGCAAACCGGTAGTGGAAATTTTGAGTAGTTTGGAGAACCGGCAAATATCATCTTTGGCTGGCCCTGCCACTGCCACCACGCCCCTTCCAGGAGTCCCCATGCGCCCCATTTTGGCTCCAAAGTAAGTGCAGGGAGGCCCACTAGGTCCTAAAAGGGGCACAATCCCCTCTAGCCCATTTTTGCTCCCAGGGGACTGAATGGAGGCCCAATAGGCCCAAAATTATCAAAAGGCCCGCGGTTCAGCAATTGGAGATATAAGGACTCAGCGGTGGCAAGGATTTAAAACGCCGCTCTCAGTGATGTTTATTTCTCCCCATAGGCTAATGCTGAGTTTTGGGGAAAGGTAGCAACGAAGATTGAGGAGGTCGAGGGCCTTGCCTCAAGATGGCAGACTAGGATACACACCCCACTTCAATACCAGCTCAGCTACAACTTCAGTAAGTTGTTGTTGTTATTATTATTATTATTATTATTATTATTATTATTATTATTTATTAGATTTGTATGCCGCCCCTCTCCGTAGACTCGGGGCGGCTCACAACAATAACAAAGACAATGTAAGAACAAATCTAATAATTTAAAAAACACTAAAAACCCCATTATTAAAAGCAAACATACACACAAACATACCATGTATAAACTGTATAGGCCTGGGGGAGATATCTCAATTCCCCCATGCCTGACGGCAGAGATGGGTCTTAAGAACTTTACGAAAGGCAAGGAGGGTGGGGGCAGTTCTAATCTCTGGGGGGAGCTGGTTCCAGAGGGTCGGGGCCGCCACAGAGAAGGTTCTTCTGGGTCCCACCAAACAACATTGTTTAGTCAACGGGACCCGGAGAAGGCCAACTCTGTGGGACCTAATCGGTCGCTGGGATTCGTGCGGCAGAAGGCGGTCCCGGAGATATTCTGGTCCGATGCCATGAAGGGATTTATAGGTCATAACCAACACTTTGAATTGTGACCCAAAATTGATTGGCAACCAATGCAGAGTGCGGAGTGTTGGTGTAACATGGGCATACCTTGGGAAGCCCATGATTGCTCTCGCAGCTGCATTCTGCACGATCTGAAGTTTCCGAACACTTTTCAAAGGTAGCCCCATGTAGGGAGCGTTACAGTAGTCGAACCTCGAGGTGATGAGGGCATGAGTGACTGTGAGCAGTGAGTCCCGGTCCAGATAGGGCCACAACTGGTGCACCAGGCGAACCTGGGCAAACGCCCACCTGAAAGATGTTACTCTAATTTTGCACTTTAAATTTGAAATTGAAGATGGTAGAATGGAACAAACTCACTGATTGAAAAGAAGGAATGCAAAAACTTGCAATCAACAGTAGGAGAAGTGTTTGCCACATCCTAACACACTGAGGACCAAGTTAGAACTGGGACCCAGTGCGCGGATCCAGTCACAAATTAAAAACTTGGTCCTCGTACAATCCACTCTGACTGCTGGTTCCTCCCAGGATGGAGAACATAAAAGATATAAGTGATAAATATCTGTACGCAGAAAAAGCTGTACAGGTTGTTTTGAGTTTTATTCCTTCCCCCTCCCTCCAATATTGCAGGAGTGGATTACTCAGCTTGGTGAGTCATATTGGTAATGACTGTAATGATTATTTACTGCGCTTCAGCTTTGACCAGTGCTTCTAAGATTTACCAATCTCCTTTTATGTTTGCATTCTAAATTCTGTAGCATGCTGACTGTAGTCCTCATGAGGCTGTTTCTAAGCTTACCTCAGTGCTACACTGTGGTCAGTTTTTGAAATTCAGTTACTCTTGTTTTCTTAAGAAAAGCATTCTATGCAAAGGTGTTGCAGAGAAAGGGGGGGAAAAGAAACTTTAGCATTCTGCAGTTACAAGTAGATTCCATGTACTTAAAAATTCTTACTGGTTTTGTTACTATTGTTTTTAATTTAATCAATTCATTTGTCTGACCTGCTACAAGGTACTACTATTTCCAGAAAACAATCTGAGCTATCATATTATCATTTCAGCAATATAACCAGCAAGCATGAAAATCAAATAAAATATTTAAAATATTAATAAAGAGCAGTACATGTCCAAAAGCCTGACTGAAAAAAAATGATATTTTCTTCATCTTGCAGATATTACGCATGATTAAAATCCAGTGATTTTAAGCCATATATTCAGCATCTCTAAGAAAATTCAAAATAATTGAGCAGGGAGTCCTGCCACTTATTTTGCAGAGGACACAACTGTTTTTTAGAAACAGCAGATGGTAATATAATTAGTCCTTGACTTATTGAGCCCACATTTCTGCTGGTAAGTGAAATGGTTGTTAAGTGAGTTTTGCCTAATTTTACAACCTTTCTTGACCCAGTAGTTAAGTGAATTGCTGTAGTTGTTAAATTAGTAACCCACTTGTTAAATGAGTCTGTCTTCCCACATTGATTTTGCTTGTCAGAAGGTTGCAAAAGTCGATCACATAACCTTGGGACAGTGCAACCGTCATAAGTATGAACCAGTTGCTAAATATTTCAATTTTGATCACATGACATGGGGTTGCTGCAAAGGTTGTAAGTATGAAAACCAGTCATAAGTCACCTTTTTCAGTGCTGCTGTAACTTCAAATGGTCATTAAATTAATGGTTGTAAGCAGGGGCGGGTTCCTAATTTTTTTACCACCACTCTGTGGGCATAGCTTATTTTGTGGGTGTGGCTTGATGGTCATGTGACTAGGAGGGAGTTGCTTGCCAGCCATGTGACTGAGTGGGGTGGCTTGCCAGTCATGTGACCAAGTGGGTATGGCTTGCCAGTCATGTGACTGGATGGGAGTAACCCGGGACACTGCAATGGTCATAAATATAAATCAATTGCCAAGTGTCTGAATTTTGATCACAAGACCCTGGGGTGCTGGAACAGTTGTTAAGTGTGAGAAATGGTCATAAATCACTTTTTTCACTGCCATTGTAACTTTGAACTATAACTAAACTAACTCAGTGCCAAGGTTTGTGATACTTACTTCCTCTTCTCTCTCTCTCTCTCCCCCTTCCTTCCTTCCTTCCTTCCTTCCTTCCTTCTTTCTTTCTTTCTTTCTTTCTTTCTTATCTTTTTATTTATCTTTCTCTCCCCTCTTTCCTCCTTCCTTCCTCCCTCCCTCTTTCTTTCTTTCTTTTCTCTCTCTCCCCCTCTCTCTCTGTGCCTCTTTCTCCTCTCTTTTTCTTTCACCTCCAGCATAGTCATAAAAAATCATACGTGTCTTTGTTAAACCTTCACTTTCGCATCATTTCATAAGATAGAATAGAATGGAATAGATTAGAATAACAGAGTTGGAAGAGACCTTGGAGGTCTTCTAGTCCAACCCCCTGATTAGACAGGAAACCCTAAACCACTTCAGATAAATGGTTAGCCACCAGTATTTATAGAAGGAAGGCAGCTCAGGTCTCGCTGTGTTTGCCCTAGAACGGGGACAGAGGCACCAGCCTGAGAATGACGAGTGGGACCTCGTCGAAACTTCGCCAGAAATTTCTAAATCCTACATGGGAAGAAACCCAAATATACCAAGACCATCATAGATAGATAGATAGATAAATAGATCGATCGATCGATCGATCGATCGATCGATCGATAGATAGATAGATAGATAGATAGATAGATAGATAGATAGAACAGCCGCATAAGAGAGCCTCTCTTATGGCGGCTTTCTTTACCCTCCCCAGGCATTGAATTATGGGTGTGGGCGCTCGCGTGTTTGCGATACTACAGGCACCACTATGCGATTTCGGCACCCAAGGAAAAAAAGGTTCACCATCACTGCCTTAGATATTGGGACACTCGTATCAGGTCACTCCTAGTCCTTCTTTTCATTAAATTAATGTAGACAGACTGTAGATTGGACTGGGAAGTGATAAACTGTTTCTGCAAGAAGATGATAAAAATACAAAATACTTTTTCTCTTTTTGTCACAAAAACAAGATCATTTGGACGCTAGGGGTTATGCCTGGCCAAAGGAAACCTAAATAAAGCTATTATTTTTCTAAGTAACCACTGAAATTCAAATTAATTTTGAAACAAGCAGCACCATTTCATTTGTCTGATGTTTGAATTAATAGAAAATTTCTCAGTGTATCTTGCAAAGTATATTTTCAATAATTTGAAGTATAATTTCAATAATTTAAAAAACTATTTTTTAAAAAATTACTAATTAAAATGTCATCTTTTAACTGGGTTTTTCCCCCTTGTTTTTCACAGTGAATTTAATGGACCACCAGATGGTGCTCTTTTGAAAGACTTTGACTTAAATTAACAGCCAAGTATTTTTGTATTCTAAATTGTAATATTGTAGTGAATGTGTTTTCTGGACATAGAACTTTATGTGGACAAAGTACAATTGATGATGCTCTAGAGCGGGGTAGGCAAAGTTGGCTCTTCTATGACTTGTGGACTTCAACTCCCAGAATTCCTGAGCTAATCATGCTTGCTCAGGAATTCTGGGAGTTGAAGTCCACATGCCATAGAAGAGCCAACTTTGCCTACCCCTGCCCTATAGAGCCATGATGCCAAACCTATGGCATGCGTGGCAAAGATGGCACATGGAGCCATATCAGAGGCCAAGCAAGGCATTACCCTATGTCAACTCCAGCGCGCATGTGCGTGCTAGCCAGCTGATTATAGGCCTTGGGGATGGCCATTTTGCACTCCGGAAGCTTCTCTGAAGCCCTGGAATGCAAAAAAAAAAAAAAAAAAGCCCAATGGGCAAATTGGAAGTTTTAAAAAATGGGGGATAGTGTAGGTGGTAGTGGGGCAGTCCCCACCAAGTAGCCCTGGAAGCAGCTTGCGTCTGTAACCAAAACAAAATTCCTCCCAAACAACTATTCATGGAATTTTGTAATGCCAGCAACTAAAGCCAAAGCCTCCCTTTCCAGCTGGCTATGGTTCTCCTCTGCACTGGACATAATTCTTGAGTAATAGTCCACTAGGGCCTCAGTGCCATTGGGGAGCCTGTGGCTGAAGACAACACTGACTCACACAGGGATCGCACCATCATGCCAGAGTGTTGTTGTATTAAACTGTCACTGGTTAGTAGACATTTGACAGCAGCAATGGGTGTCCAAGATTTGTGCGTGATGGGTGTCCAAGTTTTTTCTCGCTGATTGCTGAGTTTTGAATTTTTTGGGTGGAGGAGAATGGATATGGCGCCACTGCATTGATTGATGTTTGCTCTCTGGAGTGTGGTGATAAGCCCAAGTTTCAGCTCCTATCACCATACAGTTGAGGAAAGCCTCGCCTTCAATCGCGAAACGGTCAATAAATTCTTGGGCGGCACTGACTGTTCATTTTGTGAGCTTCAGTAAGCATCTTGGGCACCCATCGCAGCAGCATTCATGCCCTTAGCACTCAGGAAGCATATTACAGCGCTCACTTCACACTTGGAGGGAAACAGAATAAGGACGTTCATCTCTAACCTTCACCACAATGCCAGTCAATGATCTATTGACCATTGGCACTGCTTGTTCTCTTTCGTTGGCTTCCCGCTGTACGATAGTAATACCAACTTCCCCCACAAACATTTCCTGCAAGAGCTACATGTCTTGCAACCTTACTTTCTGGATAACCCTCGTAGTTAGAACATAATAACGGGCACCTGTGGTTCAGAAAACTGGCGGCAGCATGAGGCTCCACCCACCCATTCAGACGTCACAATTTTCCTTTTTTTAACCCTCTGCGCATGCGCAAAGCCTTCTATGCATGCGTAGAGGGTGGAAATGCACACGCGACACAATGCGCACACTTCCAAACCGGTAGGGAAGCTAAGTAGATTTCACTGCTGATATTACCCTGTTTCCCTGAAAATAAGACGTACCCCGAAAGTAAGGCATGTCAGAGGTTTTGCAGAATTTGCTAATATAAGGCATCCCCCGAAAATAAGGCGTAGTCAAGTTTACATACAGTACGGTGGAAAAACATACAGTAACATTCAAAGCTGTTCATAACGGTACCGTAATAATGTGACATCCCCTGCTGGCCCCTTCCATCGCTTTGTACCGTCCAGTACAGCAGACACAGTCTGCTGCTGTCTCACCGCCATTACAGTCTCCACTACAGTGCGTAGACTGTAGTTCCTCTTGTGGCCGGAAGCTGCAATAGCGGGAGTATACTGTTGTACCATATAAGTGCCATCGTTTGTGTGTGTGGGTGCCATACTGACAGGTACCGTACCGTAATCAGTGTACCGTACGGTACACTTTCTTTGGGGGTGTCAGCTTTTCTGCCTGTGAATTTGTCTTATTTGAGAAATATAAGGCACCCTCTGAAAATAAGACGTAGCACAACTTTTGGAGCAAAAATTAATATAAGACAGTGTCTTATTTTCGGGGAAACACGGTATGGCCAGAGTATAACTAGTCCCAAAACCTGGCTTGGTTTCTGAATTGTCTCTTTCCTGCAGACATTTTCTGCAGGAGTTCCTCTTTATGGAAAATCCCCTCCCAACAGATAGAAGATTTTAGCTCCCGCTCCTGGTGGGAGCGTTTGAAAATGTGGCTTCAGGAACGGAGGTGTGAATAGTCAGAAGAAACCAGGATGTGGCCATAGATTCTGATGCTAAACTTTGCTATGCTTTACCAATTGTTAGGGCAACATTATTATGCTGGATTTAGATTATTGGAGTGTTATATTATTAATATACTATTTTATTGCTTGTGAATTACTAAGAGTTGAAGTAATTGAAACAACATAAAAGCATTTATAATAAATAATGAATAACATCTGAGAATATTTTCAAAATCAGTAGATCAACATTTGTCTTAAGCAATAAAGCCATAAATGTCAAAACTCTTACTTTAATCATATTACAATGCTGAAATTATAAAATGCCTACCAGATGATATCGGACATTTTCTGCAAAAAGCAATTTATTATGGTAAAAAAGCTTTTATGAATTGCATCCCTCTTCACTGAATGCCTGGATTATTATCTGGAGAATTAATAAAGTTAACATATGTTGGAATGTTGAGTGATTACAGTCACTGTAATTTGAAAGCCATGTTTCATGGCTTAGTTAGTTTAGTAATGGTTTATATAACAAAGCAGGAGTCTTCGGAGAGGGGCGGCGTACAAATCTAATAAATTGAATTGAATTGAATTGAATTTAAATGCACAGGCCTATTCTAGGTTGTTAGTAAGGATTATAAGAGAGAGAACTGAATGTTGAAATCACTGACTGGTACAACCACTTATATAATGGGTAGTCCCATTTCATTACAACGTGTCTATGAAAAAGACCTAAAACAAGATGGATTGACAACATCAGCAAGTCCTGCAAGCCCAATTAGCAAAAGAAAGCTTGGGACCGTATAGGCTGGAAACATGCGGAAGGGACCTTCATCCTGTAATGTATAGAAATGGTTAAAATGATGATGATGATGATGATGATGATGATGAATGGTTAGTCACATGATAAAAGCATGACAAAGACATACTTATACGGACAGCCCAATTAACATATGCCATGTGCAGTGTTCCCTCTAATTTTTTGGGGGGGTGGGCGGAAAAGTATAGTGTCTGAGCGGCAGTCCCTTTGGGACTAGGTGGCACAGAAATAATAAATAAACAAACAAACAAACAAATAAACAAACAAATAAATAAAAAACCCACCCTGTTTTGCCTCAGAGAATTTCAAAATAAAATACTGTACTGTGTGTCTATAACAGTGAGCTCATAATAGGGCAACTCTATCAATATCAAAATGCCACTTAAATAGTTGAGCTAGTTTCAAACTAGATTTTGATTTTCTTTCTCTCTTCCTTACTCCCATTCTTTTTCTTTCTCTTTTCCTTCCTCTCTTTTTTCTGTTTCTCTCTCTTCCTATCTTCCTCTCTCTCTCCTTCCCTCTCACTCTTTCCCTCTCGTCTTCTGGGCAGGTTTGGAAAACTCTGAGTTGATGATGATTTTTAAGTGAGCGATTGCTCACTGCTCAGCTTAGAGGGAACTATGGCCATGTGACCAGAGCACAGGGTGCACCAGTGAAAACTTGATTAATTTATGTCTCAGCTTTTACTCTAAGGCAGACCTGGGCAAAGTGCAGCCTGGTGGCCGGAAGGAAGGAAGGAAGGAAGGAAGGAGGGAAGGAGGGAAGGAAGGAGAAATAGAGGGAAGAAGGAAGGAGAAATGGAGGAAGGAAGGAAGGAGAAATTCTCTTTCCAGGCCCTTTTGCAAAAGTCCAATAAATGCTCATTTTTAATTGTTCATTGGATTCATTGGCCTTTCCAAGAAATTTAAAGCAAACCCCCCACCCCACCTCTCAGGGGGGAAAAAGGGAGGAGGAGGAAGGAAAGGAATCCAAAGCTACTTTCAGGCAAAGCCTCCACTATGTTTTCTCAACTGACAATGTAGGTCAGTTGAAGAGAGGCACCTGAAAGGAATATTTTGAAAGAGAAGTAAAGAACTGCCCAAAAGCAGAAATAAAAGGCAGAGAAAATCAGAGAGACAGAAGCTTCTCTCCATCTGGAGAAGGAAGGAAGGAAGGAAGGAAGGAAGGAAGGAAGGAAGGAAGGAAGGAAGGAAGGAGAAATGGAGGGAACAAGGAAGGAAGGGGTGGGCAATTAATTTATAATTATAATATTTATTTATTGGATTTGTATGCCGCCCGTCTCCGTAGACTCTAACCAGATTGTTGTGAAGTGCCTTTTAATATCTTTTGGGAAAGGAGAGGTGATATTTCTTTCCTGGAAGTTGTTAGATGACCTTTCTTAAATCTTGAAAATGGGTCAAAACCAGTTGCTTTGATCTGGGAATCTGAATATGGAAAAGATGCCTATTTTAACCTAGTCTAGGGGGCAGAAGGAAGTGACTCAACTCAGCATATTAGAAAATGTTACGGGTGCCTTTCTCAGGAAATGAGATGGGAATAGAATAGAATGGAATAGAATTTTATTGGCCAAGTGTGATTAGACACACAAGGAATTTGTCATTGGTGCTTATGCTCTCAGTGCATGTGCATAAAAGTTGGTCAAGAATCATAAAGTACAACACTTAATGATAGTCCGGGTACAAATATGCTATCAAATCATATTAGGAATCAGTCAATATAAATTGTAAGGATACAAGCAACAAAGTTACAGTCATGCAGTCATTTGTGGAAGACGATGGGTGATGGGAACAATGAGAAGATTAATAGTAGTGTAGACTTAGTAAATTGTTTGACAGTGTTGAGGGAATTATTTATTTAGCAGAGTGATGGCATTCAGGAAAAAATGGTTCTTGTGTCTAGTTGCACTATCATAGCCTCTTTGATTTGATTCTTTTGATCTGTGACCCTCCAAATGTTACGTTTCAATGCCCAGTGCCATTGGCTGTTATGGTGGCAACAGCACTTGCAGTGTTATAGCATCATGCCATAAGCTCTCCAGGTGTGTGACATCACAATGCACATAGAAAAGGAGGGAGGGCTTATGTTGCTGGCCAATGATAGAATGTGCTGAAGTGTTGAAACATAGAAACAAAGAAACATAGAAGTCTGACGGCAGAAAAAGACCTCCTGGTCCATCTAGTCTGCCCTTATACTATTTTCTGTATTTTATGTTAGGATGGATATATGTTTATCCCAGGCATGTTTAAATTCAGTTACTGTGGATTTATCTACCATGTCTGCTGGAAGTTTGTTCCAAGGATCTACTACTATTTCAGTAAAATAATATTTTCTCATGTTGCTTTTGATCTTTCCCCCAACTAACTTCAGATTGTGTCCCCTTGTTCTTGTGTTCACTTTCCTATTAAAAACACTTCCCTCCTGGACCTTATTTAACCCTTTAACATATTTAAATGTTTCGATCATGTCCCCCCTTTTCCTTCTGTCCTCCAGACTATACAGATTGAGTTCATGAAGTCTTTCCTGATACGTTTTATGCTTAAGACCTTCCACCATTCTTGTAGCCCGTCTTTGGACCCGTTCAATTTTGTCAATATCTTTTTGTAGGTGAGGTCTCCAGACCTGAACACAGTATTCCAAATGTGGTCTCACCAGCATTCTATATAGCGGGATCATAATCTCCCTCTTCCTGCTTGTTATACCTCTAGCTATGCAGCCAAGCATCCTACTTGCTTTCCCTACCGCCTGACTGCACTGTCTGCAACCTTGAAGGTATGCAACCTTTGGAGATCCATTGTTTTCCACATCTGGGGTGGGGGAAGAAAAAAATATTCATCTCCCCTAGTCAAAGCTTATACAATGGGTTAAGGTTTCTATCATGAGTATGGCTACCCTGACATTTCTCTTTTTAATGTTGCCATAGCATTGCTTCATCACCATAGCAATCATTTTTTTTGGGTATCTTTCGTACATGTCCTTCATAATATCCTCTGATATAATTTCCTTGGTTTTTAAGTATAGTTGGGCATACTGGCATGTTGATTAGCATTGATAGTCAGAATTTTGAAATATTTTTCAAAAAATATTACACCATAATTATAATACCACCTGTTAAAGCTCAGAAAATGTTATTTGTGCAATAATCTTATGGGGCGCAGTAACCTGTAAGTGATATACATGCACCAAACAATTCTCACTCTGAAGTACAGTGATACTTCTACTTAAGAACTTAATTCATTCCGTGACCAGGTTCTTAAGTAGAAAAGTTTGTAAGTAGAAGCAATTTTTCCCATAGGAATCAATGTAAAAGCAAATAATGCGTGCAAACCCATTAGGAAAGAAATAAAAGCTCGGAATTTGGGTGGGAAGAGGAGGAGGAAGAAGAGGAGGAGAAGGACAGTCGCTGCCCAGAGCAAAGGGAGCGTTTCTTTTCTCTGGGCGCAGGCAGAGGTTTATTCCCTCTTCAAGCGCCCAGAGAAAAGAAAATGCTTTGTTCACTCTGGACTGCCAAAGTCTCCTTAAGCACCACCGAAAGGCTCCTCTGGCAGCCCAGAAAAGCCCAAGATGGCCAGGATTAAAGGGGGAATGGCAGGAAACTGGCCGGGCCTTTGTGCTGCTCTAAAATTTCCTGGGACATTTTTCCAGGCTTGGGTTCTTAAGTAGAAAATGGTTCTTAAGAAGAGGCAAAAAACCTTGAACACCTGGTTCTTATCTAGAAAAGTTCTTAAGTAGAGGCGTCCTTAAGTAGAGGTACCACTGTACTTTAAATGCACAGCTATAGCACAGTTACTTTCAGTAATATAGGTAGGCCTCAGCCTATCACTAATCAAGCCTATTCATTTCAGTTTTAAGTTGTGTTATTGGTACAGTGGATCATCATATAAACAACCAAATTTATCTCATTTTTGCAGTGGTTATTAAGTTAATTACCATGGTCATTAAGTAAATATGAATCATTAAGCAAAGCCATTGTTTGCTAGGGGGCACCCTTCTGAAACTGAGAAGTAGATACCAGTTTATAGAAAAAAATGTCTCATATTCTGAGCACCTGATTGTGGGATTCTGCAAATGGTTGTAAATAGGAACCGGCGGGCAAACATCTAAAGTGAGGTCATGTGACCACATTAGGCGGTAGCTGTCAGAACTTTAGAATCAAGTTGTACGTACTTTATGGGGGTCCATTCAGTGGTGAAATTCTAAATTTTCCCCTACCAATTCTATGGGTGTGTCAAGGTGGGCATGTCTTGGCAGGGATCATGTGACTGAGTGGGCATGGCCAACTTGATGTCACTCACAGCAAGGTGGGGTAGCACCACCCCACCAAGCCACACCCACAGAACTGACAAAAGTTCAGCCATCTTCTAGAGTTCAACCTGGGCTGCTTCTCACCTCCTTCTCATATTTGTTCTGTGTGAATGATCCCGAGAAGGATGCAAGAAGCAGCCACCTTGAATACTGTGGGAGACAGAACATGAACTTTTCTCCCACCCTTCACAGTGGAATTGCTCAGAAGATAGCTCTTGAGACCGCCTGTCACTTTATGGTCCCTCCCCCTGCATCAAAGAACCATAAAGATTGCAGCCATCAGCAGTCATTTTTGGCTGCCTTCTGTACAGCTCCGCTATGACACAGTCCCTTGCTGTCACTGGCCGAGTTTGCGCCAGCCATACACGTGCACCCCATTACTTGTTGCTGCTGCTCACAGCTGGACCCGGCCAAGAGAATGGCAGCAGCTTGAGGGACTGCATCACTGCAGAGCTGCTCAGAAGGCAGCTGAAAATGACTGCCGCTGGCTGGAGGCTTGTCGGCATGAAAGGTGGCCAAACTTTACTGTGTCCCCCCACCAAGGCATGAAGGTGTTCTGTTGGGCTCTCTGGTAGAATCCTCCCAAAAATTCACAGGTACAAATTTCAGACAAACACACGTTTGAAAATTCAAAACAATGTTCTTTATAATGAAAATTCACTTAAACTAAGCCCTCTTTTGGTCTAGCAAAGAGCACTCGTCTCCAAACAAACTGGTAATTTATACAAGTCCCTTATCAGTTCTGTGATACTTCGCTTACAGCTGTGGGGCAATTCACAGTCCTTCTTCTTTCACAAAGTGAAACACACTTTGCTCTGGTTTAGTTTCAAAGCGGGGGGAAATCAGCACACAAAAAGTCAAAGGCAGTAAAGCAGTCACAAAACAAAACGATCAGATAATCCTCCACAATGACCAAACCCACAGGCTGCTATTTATAGCAGCCTCACTAATGACCACAGCCCCACCCAACCACAGGTGGCCTCATTTTCTTTGATAATAATCTCTCAGTTGTTGTTGCCTATGCATCGCTCTCCGCATGCGTGGCTGTATCATTAACTCTTGTTCCGAATCCAAGGAGGAGCTAGATAATTGATCTCCTTCTGAGCTGTCTGCCACACTCGCCTCCTCCCTGTCACTCATGTCTTCTTGGTCAGAGGAGCCTTCATCATCAGATTCCACCAGGGGCAAAACAGGCCTGCAGCATGTGGATGTCTCCCCCACATCCACAGTCCTTGGAGCAGGAGCTGGGCCAGAGCTAACCACAACAGAAGGTAGGGGAATGAGGAGGAGAGGGAGCAAGCAGCAAATGTGCAGCAGCTCCGGGGCAAGTCTGGAGCCAAGGAAGGGAGCATTCCCCAACCTGGCAAAGGCCACAGCTGGGGAATAGCACATTCCCCAACCCGGCCAAGGTGAACCATGAAGGATGGTGGCTCCAGGTCCTCTTGGAATGACACATCCTTGTGCCCCAGCCCCTGACCCAAGGCAAAAGGCAAGCGAGTGGCATGCATTGCTTACTTTTAATGAGTTGACCCAAGCTGAACTGAGTGGGTGAGGCAACTGGTGAGGAGATTAGTTGGGTTGCATGGTGAAGGCAACATATATAGGATGGAGTGGGGGTGGGCAGGGTGAGCAGCAAGTCGCCTGAAGGGGCAAGTGGTCAGAAGGGGCAAGCAGCAACTGGGCAAAGGTGGGGCCAATCAGGGGTTATTTTTACAGTTCAGCGAACTAATTCAAATCACCCCTATCGGTTCAACCGAACCAGTCAAATGCCACCCTGGGTCCATTGTAACTTTGAAAGGTTGCTAAGCCATCAGTGGTAAGTCAAGGATTTAGTGCAAAAGCAACATGAGAAAATATTATTTTACTGAAAGAGTAGTAGATCCTTGGAACAAACTTCCAGCAGACGTGGTAGATAAATCCACAGTAACTGAATTTAAACATGCCTGGGATAAACATATATCCATCCTAAGATAAAATACAGAAAATAGTATAAGGGCAGACTAGATGGACCATGAGGTCTTTTTCTGCTGTCAGACTTCTATGTTTCTATGTTGAAATTGCTATCAAATATGTCTTTCTCCCAAGTTCTGCTGTGTTGTGTCATTACAGCAGAGGGTGTTCCTGGGAGAGATGAATGAAAAACATTGATATTGTATACCAAAAGGTTATAGTCCCAGCAGAGTTACCCAAGACGTGATGGTCATCTGGTTGCCCAAGTAAAGTAAGCAGGCCCTTATAGGTACTGGAGATAGATGATTATTTTAGTGACCGTGGCGAAGGCATCCATTCATGCTATGTGGGGGAAGACCATGGTATTTGTACCATGAAAACCCCATGGATAGAAAATATAATAATATAAAATGATATAGTGTCGGGTAATGGGGCTCTTAGTCTGATGGCACTTAACCTTCTATTGAAGAAGAGATGAGGAGCTTTCAGACGCTAATGGCACTTATGTTGTGGCTAGATTAAAGCCTCCGGGATGTCTAGTTGCTGATACTGCCATTCAGAAAAAGAAAAACTGAAGTTATACAAATTATAGTGGGAACATGGAGCTTAAGAAGCATGAAACGGGCAAAGTTCAGGACAATAAAAGATAAAATGAAATGACTATGCACTGACATCTTAGGCATCAAAGAATTGAGCTGGACAGGGGTTGGCTCAGATCACACTGTTATTACTCAGGGGTGATAAGCAAAGAAGATATGAAGTTGCTTTTTATATTTAGGAAAGACGTGGCAAGAATATTAATTGGTTACCATGTAATCATTGCAGTCCTTTGACTGGAAGGAGAAAAATTCAACCAAAGCAGACTTCTCATCTGAGCATAGTTCCCTCTAAGCTGAGCAGTGAGCAATCGCTCACTTAAAAATCATCATCAACTCAGAATTTTCCAAACCTGCCCAGAAGCCGAGAGGGAAAGAGTGAGAGGGAAGGAGAGAGAGAGGAAGAGAGGAAGAGAGAGAAACAGATAGAAAAAAGAGAGGAAGGAAAAGAGAAAGAAAAAGAATGAGAGTAAGGAAGAGAGAAAGAAAATCAAAATCTAGTTTGAAACTAGCTCAACTATTTAAGTGGCATTTTGATATTGATAGAGTTGCCCTATTATGAGCTCACTGTTATAGACACACAGTACAGTATTTTATTTTGAAATTCTCTGAGGCAAAACAGGGTGGGTTTTTTATTTATTTGTTTGTTTGTTTGTTCATTTATGTATGTATGTATGTATGTATGTATTTATTTATTTATTTACTTATTTACTTACTTACTTGTTTGTTTGTTTGTTTGTTTGTTTGTTTATTTAATATTTATGTGCCGCCCAGTCCCGAAGGGACTGCAGCTCAGACACTATACTTTTCCGCCCACTCCCCCAAAAAATTAGAGGGAACACTGCATCTGAGCCCATTAAAAATATGCAGACATAAAAGATAACTGTTCATTTCTTTTTAAAGGTGCTAATGCTTTATTACCATGACAGTTAGAAACCGAGTGAAAGTTGGAATTTCATATTACTAATGCAAATGATTATTATACCTATTACGACTTATATGCAGCATCATGAAGCATTTTTCATTGCACTCATTGCATTCTTCCAGTATAAAAGATGTTTCAAAATTATCAATGTATTTTCCTGGCTAACAAAAACCCAAGTTCTGATTCTGCACATTTTATACACATATCACAAAAAACGCATCAGTTTAAACTGTTAAAAGGCTTCTTTTAGTTTCTGCTCTGATTTGGTGATTTTTGTGAATCTACCTTGTAGGCAGTAAAGGGCAGCAATTCGTGGCCCTATTGGAACGCTCCAGTGGGGGGGGGAGCACACGCGCACACCCACCCTTCAGCTTCCTGTGTATACGCAGAATCGTGGCCTGAAGGAGTCCCAACTGAGAGCCACCAGCGGGAAGAAATCCTCTAGGAAGGAGAGCAGATCGTCGGGGAGACGGCGTCACTCCCCTGTCGTCCGCCTGTCAGAATCTTCCCGGTGAGCTACTCTCCTTCCTGGAGGATTTCTTCTCGCTGCTGGCTCCTGGACAGGATTGACCATCACCGCTGCTGGCTGGTAGCAGCAGCAACGGCAGAAGTGCCCCATGCTCACCACACCATTACCACACTCTCTGAGCCCACCTAGTGGGGGCACTGTTGCTGCTGGCTGGGGTGGCGAGATTCGGCTGCTGCACATGTGCAGAAGCCAAATCTCATGTGCATGGCTGGCGGTGACGGAGCTGCACACGCAGCTCCATTTCCGCCGGTGGAACGGCGGTCCATGCCGTTCCACTTCCTGCCCAAGTGGTGGTCCATGCCATTCCACTTCCTGCTTGTAGAAGACTTTCTTGTCCATGGAAACAAACAGATTGGGCAAAATATCTCTGGTATCAATCATTATTAATTGTTTTATAATAGATGAATTCTTAAAGGGAATTTAGATACTATCGAGTTATGAAAACAATATATTGAAGATTTTCTATGTGAAGTCTTTTCTGTTTTGTTTTGGGATATGATATAATTACTTTAGCAGCTGTAAAACAAATAAAAAGTAAATACGTTACCCTCTTGTACACTTCACTTGGTTTAGTTAAAATAAACCATATTTTACAATTTATATATTATATTGAACATTTTATCTTTATATGGAAGACATGCTAGCATAAACTAGGACAGAACTGCAAATCTATATTTTATTTTATATTAATAGCTTACTAATGACGAGAGTTTTTGCCTAATCATTTTCAGAATCTTCAAAATTGTTACATTAATTATTGCATAACTGCTGGATGCAAAATGGATGACATGTACAGAAACAAACACACACACTTCCATAACCATTTATACTGTGGCTGATTTTATTCTTTTTGAAGTTTCATACTTCAGGATTTAATTAAATTTCTTTCCTTAGAGCAACCGGATCGTTTTGAAGGCCAATAGACATGAACGATTGGCTCAAACTCTGTCACAAATATTTCACTTTCATGAAAAATTAGGAAAACATATTACAAAATCTGATGATTAATAAACAGACTAATGTTTATCCCCCAACAATGAATGAATTATACAGATTATGAAAGTTGCTTGAAAATTGCAAAGCCTTCTTGTTTAGATTTTATGCAAGATTTTGAAAATTTTGTCACTTTTTGGAATGCTTCTGAGAGTCCATCTCCTGTAAGTGCACAACATGGTTGTACATACCAGTTTCGGTTGTGGCAGTGCTTTTTCATGTTGAGTCTCCGCGTTATTTCTTCAGCACTCAGAGCTCCAGGAAGATCCTGCTTGTTTGCTAGTACAACCACAGGTACATTTTTAATATTGTCATGTTTTAAAATAAGTTCCAGTTCTTTCTTTGATTCTTCCAAGTGCCGCTTGTCAGAGCTATCAACAACGTAGACCAAGCAATCTGTGTCTTCCAAATAATTGTCCCAAACAGTCCTCATTTTCTGCTGACCTCCAACATCCCATATTGTTAAGGTCATATCTTTTGATGTTTTAATCATCTCCACGTTAAAACCGATTGTTGGCTCCGTTAGGAAGACTTCGTTGCATTTTAACATGTACAGAAGAGTGGATTTTCCAGATGAATCTAGTCCAAGCATTATAATCTGGGCTTCTTTGATTTTCAGCTGTGTAGAATTTATAATCCCCATTTTTTAGTTTGGTTTGCTGTTCTCCTTATGGGTTTGGTGTCTGTCTCAGAGAAAAAATGGCTGGTAAAAGAGGAAGCAACAGAATATCAGGTTTCTGCTTTGCAATAAGAATAAGATTGGGCATGTATTTGTTTTATGCAAACAGATGCAGGCTATTTTACAGGCTATCTAAGGGCGGACTTATATTGACATAAAAAGCAGAAGTTGATTAATGCCAAGGTACAATACATACAAAGGTTTTATTGTTTGGCTCTTGTGGCATTTCTCTTTAGACATATTACTCAATATAAGGGTAAGTATAGTTTTTCACAATATTATATATCAGGTAGTCTTCAAGTTAAAACCACAATTAAGCCCACAATTTCTGTTGCTAAGTCATACCATTGTTATGTAAACTTTGCCCTATTTAACAAATTTCTTCTTCTCTTCCTCCTCCTCCTCCTCTTCTGATTCGGCTGCTGGAGGAACCAAAGGCCAACAAGCCATAACACTAACAGTTTAAAGGCATGCAAATGAAGTAACTTAGAACTACTGTAAGGAGAAATTTCCTGACAGTTAGAATGGTTGATCAGTGGAACAGCTTGCCTCCAGAAGTTATGAATACCCCAACACTGGAAGTTTTTAGCAGATGTTGGATAACCATCTGTCTGAAGTAGTGTAGGGTTTCCTGCCTAAGCAGGGGGTTGGACTAGAAGACCTTTAAGGTCCCTTCCAACTCTGTTGTTGTTGCTATTATTATTATTATTATTATTATTATTATTATTATTATTATTATTATTATTATTATTATTATGTCAGTACAGTGGTACCTCGAGATACGAGTTTAATTCGTTCCGGACCTGGGCTCTTAAGTCGAGCAGCTCTTATCTCGAACGACTTTTCCCCATAGGAATTAATGTAAATAATTTTAATTGGTTCCAGCCCTCAAAAAACTCACAAAGTTAGTCTAAATTATGCAGAAAGACATGTTTTTAATGAAGAAATGTACATGTACATATAAATGAATAATGAAGTTTCTTTCACTTAACTTGTAAACTTTCTTAAACTTTTAAATTTACATATGTTCAACTTCTCTGCCACCCAATCCTGTAGGACAGAGGTCCCCAACCCTTTTTGCACCAGGGACCGGCTTTAAGCGATCAAGAGAGGAATGGGTGAATGAATGGACGGAGGGTGGGAAGGAAGGAAGGAAAGAGGGAAGGGACAGGAACAGAGGAAGGAAGCAAGGAAACTTATGAAAGGGGAGAGTAAGAGAGGAATGAGTGAAGGGAGGGAGGGAGGGAAGAAGGTGGGAAGGAGAAAGAAAAGAAGAAATAGAGGAAGGGAAGGTAAAAGAGAGAAAGAAAAAGAGCAAGAAAGAAAGAAAGAAAGAAAGAAAGAAAGAAAGAAAGAAAGAAAGGGGGAAGGGACAGGAACAGAGGAAGGAAGCAAGGAAACTTATGAAAGGGGAGAGTAAGAGAGGAATGAGTGAAGGGAGGGAGGGAGGGAAGAAGGTGGGAAGGAGAAAGAAAAGAAGAAATAGAGGAAGGGAAGGTAAAAGAGAGAAAGAAAAAGAGCAAGAAAGCTGCAAGCACCCCCCCCGAGCCCCCCAGGCCGGCTGCAACCTTTTAAAACACGCGCGCCGCTTCGCAGCTGTCTCCTGAAGCCGAACGCGGAAGTTAGCGTTTGGCTTCAGGAGACAGCTCCTTGGCGCTTGTATCTCGAATTTGGGCTTGTAAGTAGAACAAAAATATCTCTCCCCTCCCAGCTCTTATCTCGAGTTGCTCTTAAGTAGAGCAGCTCTTATGTCGGGGTTCCACTGTACAACACAGCAAACGAGATCACTATGCTGGATTTCGTATTTCATCACCAGTCGGGCGCTTCCCAAGCACCTAGGACTGCGTGATGTAGCGGTGAATTATGTTTGCCAATCCCAGTAAAGCTGCCTTTTGCAATTGACAGATGAAGATTTTGTCAATTCCAATGGTTTTAAAATGTCCACTGAGATCCTTTGGCACTGTGCCCAGCGTGCCAAGTACCACTGGGACCACTTTCACGGGCTTATGCCAGAGTCGTTGCAGCTCGATTTTTAGATCTTCGTATTTCACTAATTTCACTTTCTCTAGCTGCTTCTCCTCAATTCTGCTGTCTCCTGGGATTGCGATGTCGATGATCCATACTTTCTTTTTCTCCATGATCACAATGTCTGGTGTGTTATGCATTATTATTATTATTATTATTATTATTATTATTATTATTATTATTATTATTAAATGCAAGTAAATAATTAGATACCACTTCTGGGTGACTTTCAGTGGGAAGTTAACAGCACTCCACAATGTCATGCTGACCATCTGACCATGGAAATGTCTTTGGACAACAGCACTGGCTCAATAGCCCGTACAGTCAACGACTAATTTAACAAAATCCACAGTAACTCTTACCGTTTTTGAATTTTGTAAAGACAGTGAAGATAGTCTCTCCCTAATAATTCATAAAGTACATATTAGATACAGATAGTAGAGCCTTCAGTCTGGCAAGATTTTGTCTAGGAGTTGTGATCACAATTTGTGAGTTTCCCAGTCAGCTTCTTACAAGCAACATCTGGGGGGAGCCAGATTGGCTAACTGATGACATGATTCTCTAAATAACTTAAGTGACTTGCTTAACAACTATGGCAAAATCACACATGATTCTAAAATCCATGTGATTCATTTAACAACCATCTTGCTTAGCACAATTTTTCCTAACTGTGATCATAACACGAGGACTATCTGTAATGCTCCTCTCCCAACTAAGCTAGGATCCTGCTTTTTAAAAAAAATATCGGGGAAGGCATTGTTAGTAACTGGGAATCATGGTACATGCAATTGATTGCTTTAGAATAAAATAATAGAGTTAGATGGGAGCTTGGAGGTCTTCTAGACCAACCCCTTGCTTAGACAGGAATCCCCATACCACTTATTTATTTATTTATTATTTTTATTTATTAATCACATTTGTATGCCGCCCCTCTCTGCAGACTTGGGGCGGCTCACAGCAATAATAATACAATGTAAACAAATCTAATATTTAAGTTAATTTAAAACCCCAATTTAGAAACCAATCATACATATTAACATACCATGCATAAATTTTATAGGCCTAGGGGGAGGGAAAGTCTCAATTCCCCCATGCCTGATGACAGAGGTGGGTTTTAAGGAGCTTACAAAAGGCAAGGAGGGTGGGGGCAACTCTGATATCTGGGGGGAGTTGGTTCCAAAGGGTCGGGGCTGCCACAGAGAAGGCTCTTCCCCTGGGTCCCGCCAAACGACATTGTTTAGTTGATGGGACCCGGAAAAGGCCAACTCTGTGGGACCTAACTGGTCACTGGGATTCGTGCGGCAGAAGGCGGTCCCTGAGATAATCTGGTCCGGTGCCATGAAGGGCTTTATAGGTCATAACCAACACTTTGAATTGTGACTGGAAACTGATCGGCAACCAATGCAGACTGCTGCATTGGTGTGACATGGGTGTATTTAGATAATTGGTTGTCCAATATCTTCTTTAAAACTTCCAGTATTGGAGCATTCAAAACTTATGGAGGCAAGTTGTTCCATTATTAATTGTTCTAACTGCCAGGAAATTTCTTCTTAGTTCTAGTTTGTTTCTCTCCTTGATTAGTATCTACCATTGCTTCTAGTTCTACCCCCAGTGTCTTTTTTAAAATAGAATAGAATTCTTTATTGGCCAAGTGTGATTGGACATACAAGGAATTTGTCATTGGTGCATATGCTCTCAGTGTACATAAAAGAGAGGATAGGTTCGTCAAGAACATAAGATTCAACACTTAATGATTGTCATAGGGTGGGGTAAGCAAAGTTGGCTCTTCTATGACTTGTGGACTTCAACTCCCAGAATTCCTGAGCCAATGATGCTGGCTCAGGAATTCTGGGAGTTGAAATCCACATGTCATAGAAGAGCCACCTTTGCCTACCCCTGTCATAGGGTACAATGGAAAACTGGCTTGACTCCCTCTTCTTTGTGGCAGACCCTGAGATATTGGAACACTGCTTTTTCCCCAGTTCACCTTGTCTGATCATTTTCACTATTCATATTTGTCTGAATAGTCAAATAACAGACAGGAATAGTATTAAGATGAATAAGAAAGGTAATTCTAAAAAGGTGGAAGAATTAAGACTTACGTGGATGATTTACTGAAGAGCACCTCAGTCTAGTTATGAAGCAGGTAAGGCGAAGGAGGACCAGGTTCCAGTGGAGAATGTAGACATGAAGCACCATTGAGACAAACCACTGAATAGAAAATCCAGGCAAACATTGCAAACCAGAAGTATGGGCAAAATGGGATAAGTCAACTAATATAATCCAAAAGGGAGTGGGGAGGAAATGTTGAACAAGTTAATCAACAGCTAACAGAATTGTATTCTCAGGTTTCAGAGACTGCTTGGACTACTAGCATATTTCTGACACTGTGATGCACAATGAACACACTTTTGATAAAATATGTTGCAGACTTTGGACCTGAACTGACTGATGTACAGGATCAAAACAGAAGAAATAATTAGCTGATTAGGTGAATCTGAGAAAATATAGAAATGTGCTCTTTTGTTGGATAGATTGTCTCAAAACTTAATGACAAACTACCTGATTTAAAGCTTTTAGATTAAAAGTGTGGAACATGGCCATAGTTCAATCAGATCTAGGTTTAATCGGAAGCAAACACTAAGGGATATAATAAAGAAAATATCTGGGTGAGAGAATTTTGCAAAATGTTGATAGAAACATAGAAACATAGAAGTCTGACGGCAGAAAAACACCTCATGGTCCATCTAGTCTGCCCTTATACTATTTTCTGTATTTTATCTTAGGATGGATATATGTTTATCCCAGACATGTTTAAATTCAGTTACTGTGGATTTATCTACCACATCTGCTGGAAGTTTGTTCCAAGGATCTACTACTCTTTCAGTAAAATAATATTTTCTCATGTTGCTTTTGATCTTTCCCCCAACTAACTTCAGATTGTGTCCCCTTGTTCTTGTGTTCACTTTCCTATTAAAAACATGTCCCTCCTGGACCTTATTTAACCCTTTAACATATTTAAATGTTTCTATCATGCCCCCCCTTTTCCTTCTGTCCTCCAGACTATACAGATTGAGTTCATGAAGTCTTTCCTGATACGTTTTATGCTTAAGACCTTCCACCATTCTTGTAGCCCGTCTTTGGACCTGTTCAATTTTGTCAATATCTTTTTGTAGGTGAGGTCTCCAGACCTGAACACAGTATTCCAAATGTGGTCTCACCAGCGCTCTATATAAGGGGATCACAATCTCCCTCTTCCTGCTTGTTATACCTCTAGCTATGCAGCCAACCATCCTGCTTGCCTTCCCTACCGCCTGACTGCACTGTTCACCCATTTTGAGACTGTCAGAAATCACTACCCCTAAATCCTTTTCTTCTGAAGTTTTTGCTAACATATAAAGTTTTTGCATCAACATATAAATTGGAAAAAAAATACGTTTTAAAGAGTTTTAAAGAATTTAATTTCAAAGATTTCAACATCTTTCCAGTTATTTCTCCTCTGGCCAAATTAGAAATCTCAGCTGCAGATGTGATGAAAGCTTATTGTATAATTCTGTTTGAATGCAAGTGAATGGTAAATTTGTCTTTTCTTTTGAAGAAGGACAAGTGTAAGTTGAGAGGATTTGGGGAGTAAGAGACGGAGTTACCAGATGGCAGAAAGAAGTAGCTGGTCTTGCAGTGAAGTGAAGGAATTCAGTTAAGAAGAGTTAAATTTGGTTAGGACTTGGATATACATTCACTGTAAAAATCCCAAGGCTTTACCCTTAAACGGAGAAATGGTGGAAGAAAACAATGGTAACTTCCTAGCCCCCCCCCCCCCATTTTAAAATTGTTTCCATGAAATTATATGTACATACAGCTTACCTGTGTGGAGCCCGCACTCCATATGAAACATTAATACAATTGAAAGAGTCCAGAAATATTTCACAAGAAGAGTCCTTCATTTCCTTCACTCGCAACAAAATACCTTATTCCACCAGACTTGAAATACTTGGATTAGACAATTTACAATTATGTCACCTCCAATCTGATCTAAATATAGTTCATAAAATCATATACCAAAATGTTTATTTTATTTATTTTATTTATTGATTTTGTCCATTACACAATGAGGGTTATATTGGGTATACATATAGTAAATATAAAATGAAGGTTATAGAGGATATACTCATAGAAAAATATATCTAAGAAAGAATAGAAGAGAAGATATAGGAATAAAACATATCAATGAAAGAATAGAAGAAGAGATATAGGAATAGAAGAAAGGTATAGGAGATATAGGAGAGCAATAGGATGGGACGGAAGGCACTCTAGTGCACTTATGCACACCTGTTACTGACCTCTTAGGAATCTGGAACGGTCAATCGTGGATAATCTTAAGAGTAAAGTGTTGGGGGTTTGGGGATGACACTATGGAGTCCGGTAATGAGTTCCACGCTTCAACAACTTGGTTATTGAAGTCATATTTTTTACAGTCAAGTCAATGATTACTTCACCTTCAACCTCAACAATACACGAGCACGCAATAGATTCAAACTAAATGTAAGGTCTGTAAGGGGCCTGCATAAGCGCATCACTGTGCCTACCGTCTCTATCCTAGTCCTATTGTCCTCTTTTTAAACTACTACTATCCTATACATGTTTGACAAACAAATAAATAATAAAAATAAATAAATACATATACTAGAAACTGAGCTTGTGTGTGTCTTTAACTTTACTTTTAGAGAGAAGAGAAAGGATTGAGAGTTGGCTAGAAGAAAAAGAAAAGGAAAAAAGAGATTTTAAAAAAACCTATTTTTGGGTTGCCAAAATTTGTGACAAAGACATTAACATTTCTGTATTTCTCTGCTGCTATTTAGAGCTCTCTGTGAGTGCACAATGGCCTAGTAGTTAAGACACTGAGCTTGTCAACCAAAAGATTAGCAGTTCAAGACCCAAGTACTCTGTGATGGGGGGGAGCTCCCGCTACCTGCCCTAGCTCCTGCCAGCCTAGCATTTCAAAAGCATGCAAATTCAAGTTATAGATACTATAATATAGTCATGTTGGCCACATGACCACGGAAGTGTCTTCAGACAATGCTGGCTCCTTCAGCTAGGAAACGGAGATGAGCATCATATCTAGAGTCAGACAAAACTGGACAGGTGAAACCTTTACCTTTTTTAGTGTACTTTAGTGTATTTTGGTACCTTTTTAAAGTGTACTTTAGTGTATTTTTGTAGCCCAGTTCTTGTAGTCCTCTGCACCTATATACGCAGCGGAGCTGGGCAAACACCCAAATACAAATTTGGCTTCCAGGGCTCCCAAAGGCAGGCTCTACCTCTTCCTGTATGTAATAATGATGATGATGATGATGATATAATAATAATAATAATAATAATAATAATAATAATGCTAATAATGCTTGGGAAGCACCCAACTGGCGATGAAATACGTAATCCAGCATAGTGATCTTGTTTGCTGTGTTGTATTGACATAATAATAATAATAATAATTATAATAATAATAATAATAATAATAATAATAATATAGTAGATCTGCTAAAGTAGTTGAAACAAACTACACTTTGGGACTTTCGAATTCAAACTGACAAGGTTTTGGAACACAATACATCAGACCTCACGATTGTGGAAAAGAAAAAAAGTGTGAATCATTAATATCACCATACCAGGTGACAGTCAAATTGATGAAAAACAACAAGAAAAACTTACCCAATATCATGATCTTAAAATGGAACTACAAAGTCTCTGGCATACACCAGTTCAGGTGGTCCCAATAGTTATCAGCATACTGGGTGATGTGCCAAAATACTTCAGCCAGTATTTGAAAATAATAAATATTGACAAAATCATGATCTATCAGTTGCAAAAGGCCACCATAATTGGATCTGCACACATCATACGAAAATACATCACACAGTCCTAGACGCTTGAGAAGTGTTTGACTTGTGATATTGTGATACAAAATTCAGCATATCAATCTCATTTGCTGTGTATTACTGTTTTTGGTGAATAAAATAATAATAATAATAATAATAATAATAATAATAATAATAATAATACCACCTGCTGTCTCTTTCTCAATCAATAGTCTTATACATATTGCCTCTTACTCCCTTTTTCTAGTGGACACCTTGCCCTGGTTGTTTTTCTTCTTTGATCATTAGGACTGGGTTTTTGTTTTGTTTTTTGACATCTCTGTTAGATCTCCAGCAGATATTTTAAAGTTCAATGAATTGAAATTGGGGCACTTGACTGCATGCAGGTTGAGATTTGTTACATGGATCATATTTGCTTTCCAAAGAACAATTTTAAGGGCATATGAGTCATATGTTATACCCAGGTAGTTGCCTTAAGCTGCCGGGTTTGAATATAAAGGCAACAATGAATGGTTAAGGAACTGTGAGCATGTTTAATAATTATTCTATTTTTATTGCTAAGAGAGTGCCAAAATAACTTGGCCAAGTTTTAGTTTAGGTGATTGGATCTCTGCCTCAGGCAGCAAAATGTCTCGGGCACATCTTATTTATATTCTGGCACAGTCTTTCTTTGGTATCAAGCACGCTTCTTTTTATATTCCCAGATATTTCAATTAATTTTAATCCTCAATGGAATTAGCTTTATGCTACTTTTCCTTGATGGTTACGCAGACTTGGCAGTTTTATGTAATGTTTGTATTGCCAACTTTGTTTTTATTCTATTTTCCTTTTAATGTGTATAACGTGACACCACAAAGAATAAGTTATGTATTTAGAAACAACACAAGTGTTTTGTAGAATAAAGTTGTTGCAACAGCACACAAAATATTGCCTTATTCTGTGTTAAATTTGCTCGCCAGTGTCTGAAGCTGCATCTGTACTTGTTGCTCAACTGCTGGAATTGGCTGGCAAGCATTTCTGGAAGCCTGAAATGGATGATATCACCCTCCTTTGAGGATGTTTTGATGGAGGGACGAGGATCTGTGGAGGTGACCTCATCCATGCAAACAGTTGCCAGTCAATTCTAATAACAAGTCAAGAGCTAAGCATGGATATAACCCTTTGACCAGGCTTGCCCAAATTATTTAACTAGATAACTTAGACATACCCTGGGGGGGCAATTATTGACCCCCTCGAAGAGGGTCCGCAACTTGGGTGTCCTCCTCGATCCACAGCTCACATTAGAGAACCATCTTTTAGCTGTGGCGAGGGGGGCGTTTGCCCAGGTCCGCCTGGTGCACCAGTTGCGGCCCTATTTGGACCGGGACTCACTGCTCACATTCACTCATGCCCTCATCACCTCGAGGTTCGACTACTGTAATGCTCTCTACATGGGGCTACCTTTGAAAAGTGTTCGGAAACTCCAGATTGTGCAGAATACAGCTGCGAGAGCAGTCATGGGCTTACCTAGGTGTATGCCCATGTTTCACCAACACTCCGCAGTCTGCATTGGTTGCCGATCAATTTCTGGTCACAATTCAAAGTGTTGGTTATGACCTTTAAAGCCCTTCATGGCATTGGACCAGAATATCTCCGAGACCGCCTTCTGCCGCACGAATCCCAGCGACCGATTAGGTCCCACAGAGTGGGCCTTCTCCTGGTCCCGTCAACTAAACAATGTCGGTTGGCGGACCCCAGGGGAAGAGCCTTCTCTGTGGCGGCCCCGGCCCTCTGGAACCAACTCCCCCCAGAGATTAGAACTGCCCCTACCCTCCTTGCCTTTCGAAAGCTCCTTAAGACCCACCTTTGCCATCAGGCATGGGGGAACTGAGACATCTCCCCCGGGTATATACAATTTATGAATGGTATGTTTGTATGTATGTTTGTTTAGCAAATGGGGTTTTTAAATATTTTAAACTACAATTTAGATTTGTGATGAATTGTTTTATTTTGCTGTGAGCCGCCCCGAGTCTGCGGAGAGGGGCGGCATACAAATCTAAATAATAAATAAATAAATAAATAAATAGCATCAAATTGGCATTATAATCTAAGCCTGGTTTATGTTAAGTCTGATTAGTTTTTTGTGGTTTAATTTATCACAAAACACTATCCCTGGACACTATATTTTGGCCACAAAATGGTTTCACCCTGTTTGGCTGATCCATGAGACTGTACGGCATGGTACAAATCCAGTAATCAAGTTAAATATATTGTATTTATAATACATTTAACATGTATATGTGTCTATGTCTATGTGTATATACACACAAACAATCCAATTTAAAATGAAGTCTCATTCAGGTCTATAAAACTGATTGCCAAAGTTTTTATGGTTAGTGCTTTTCCCACAGTTGATGAACACCAGATGGCTTGGATTACCAACGTTCAAACTAACTAAGTATGATGGGACTCTGTATTTGTAATGGATGCAGCCTTAATAAAAGAATGTGATGGTGCCCAAAGCCAAATCCTAAAGATGCAGCTTTTAAACCTTTAGCTTATGGATTGTTAAAAATCATCTTGGATTTTTAACTGGAATCATTGTCACTTTCTATTTGCAACCCAATTTGACCTTGTTTCTTAACTACAGGTGAAACTCGAAAAACTAGAATATCGTGCAAACGTTCATTTATTTCACTAATGTAACTTAAAAGGTGAAACTTAATATATAAGAGATATTCATAACATGCAAGGCAAGATAGTTCAAGCTGTGATTTGTCATAATTGTGATGATCATGGGGTACAGCGCATGAAAACCCCAAATCCCCCATCTCAGAAAATTAGAATATTATATGCGATCAATAAAAAAACGATTGTACATAGAACAATATCGGACTTCTGAAAAGCATAAACATGCATATATACTCAGAATTTGGTTTGGGACCCTTTTGCAGCAATTACTGCCTCAATGCGGTGTGGCATGGACACGATTAGCCTATGGCACTGTTGAGGTGTTATGGAAGACCAGGATGCTTCAATAGCGGCCTTCAGCTCTTCTGCGTTGTTCTGTGTCATGTCTCTCATCTTTCTCTTGGCAATGCTCCATAGATTCTCTATAGGGTTCAGGTCAGGCGAGTTTGTTGGCCAATCAAGCACAGTAATGCATCCTCTGTAGCTGGGCAAAAGGTTTGAATGGCACTCTAAAGCCTCCTTCTACACCATTTGCTGTGAGTGCCCAGCAGAGGCTGTGCTAATGGGATAGGCCGGTGACCCCAAAACATCAGCTTGATTAAGCTGGCCTGGCCCCAGTAGGGCCCTAACCACAGTAGCCTATGCCTGCCTAACTGAAAACAGTCCCTACTGAGTTCAGTGTGACTTACTCCCAGGTAAGTTGCTAGAGCAGCCTTCCCTAGCCAATAGTTTGATTCAAAGTGCTTTTACAGCCCTCTCTAAGCGGTTTGCAGAGAGTAAGCATATTGCCCTCAACAATCTGGGTCCTCATTTTACCGACCTTGGAAGGATGGAAGGCTGAGTCAACCTTGAGCCTACTGAGATTTGATCTGCCAAACTGCTGGCACCCAATGATCAGCAGAAGTAGCTTGGACTACTGCACTTTAACCACTGTGCCACCGAGGCTCTTTTTGCAACTTATAATAAGTAAAATAATAAACATTAACACTAAAATTCCATTGGGGCCCAGATTGGAGAGTTGGGGGGGGGGCACACGAAATATTTCTCCTGGGGGGAGGACATAAGAGAAAATAATTGAAAAGCTCTGACTTAATGTATTGTCGGAGAGAGATTGTTAGAATTAAGTGGGAGGAGTTAAGCAGGGAATTAGTTTAGAGTTTCTACGTAGTCACAAGATGGCAAAATTCAGCACGCACACACACGGTTGAATGTTGCTGAACTTTATCTAGTTTTACCTAGATGCAAAAGCCATTAACACATTTTTATGTGACCATTAAATGCTCCGTTATAGGTGAGGATTATTGCAATGACATTTAGCTGTAACAATGTAAATCTGATCAAAGGCATGTAATACGAAATCAACAAAATCAAATTAAATGAATTTTTAATCATTTATTTCTGCAGATTTTTTTAAACAAAATCCTTTAAAAACTCTACTTTGATTTCTCTTCTGAAAGAGTCGGATGCCACCTGCTTCATCCAGGGAATTTCCATTTCCATTTTTGACCATCATCTTCTGTTGTAGTTAGCTATGGCCCAGCTCCGGCCCCAAGGACTGTGGATGTGGGGGAGACATCCACACGCCGCAGGCCTGTTTTGCTCCCGGTGGAATCTGCTGATGAAGGCTCCTCTGACCAAGAAGACATGAGTGACAGGGAGGAGGAGAGTGTGGCAGACAGCTCAGAAGGAGATCAATTATCTAGCTCCTCCTTGGATTCAGAACAAGAGTTAATGATACAGCCACGCATGCGGAGAGCGATGCATAGGCAGCAACAACTGAGAGATTATTATCAAAGAAAATGAGGCCACCTGTGGTCATTAGTGAGGCTGCTATAAATAGCAGCCTGTGGGTTTGGCCATTGTGGAGGATTATCTGATTGTTGTGTTTCGTGCCTGCTTTGCTGACTTTGACCTTTGTTGATTTTTCCCCACTTTGAAACTAAACCAGAGCAAAGGGTGTTTCACTTTGTGAAAGAAGGACTGTGAATTGCCTCACAGCTGCAAGCTAAGTATCTCAGAACTGATAAGGGACTTGTACAAATTACCACTTTGTTTGGAGACAAGTGCTCTTTGCTATTAAAAAAGAGTGCTTAGTTCATTTGAATTTTCGGTATAAAGAACATTGTTTTGAATTTTCAAATGTGTGTGTGTCTGAAATTTGTATCTGTGAATTTTCGGGAGGATTCTACCAGAGAGCTGGACAGAACATCTTCTGGCTTACAAACTCCGCATTTTGTCCCTTAGTCTTAGTTCTGTTCTTAGTCAAGTTGATCTCTACAGTTGTATGGCTGTGTGTACATTTTGCAGCTTTGGGGCAGCTTTCCAAAGGCTGCCCACATGGACAGTTCACCAGTTTTGGCAAGAATATTGCATACTTTCTGTAGTAGTGGAAAAGAAACGTGGAAGCTCACTGTGGATTTAGTTCTCTCCAATGCTTTTCACTCAATTGTCAGCTATATTAAATGGAGCTTTATTGCTTCTGAGTCTAAAACGCAAAACAGCATCCCATGTAGATCAAAGTGCTATTAAAGCCACAGAAGCGAGCATTTATTTAAGCAATTGGCAGTTCTTTTCAGTCCAGCTGGTCAGTTTGATTCCATCTATTCAGGTGGGAACTGCTAACTAGAAACTGCTGTGTTGTGTCCTGTGCAGTCCCAAATAAGTGCATATTTGATTCACAATTTGATGTTAATTGAAGGCTTTCAATTAAATCCATCCCACCGTTGTTCATAGATTTTGCTCATTGGTTAATTATGTTTTAGCTTCATGTTTAACACAGAATCTTGCTGTAGCTGAATGTTCTTGGCATCAACACAACAGTTAGATATTCCTGAAGAATTTAAATACATTTCAGCTCTGAAAGAGCTAATATAAATTTTGAATGGTTTCCATTTCTGAATACCTGTTAATATTTATTTTATTTATTTATTTATTTATTGGATTTGTATGCCGCCCCTCTCCGAAGACTCGGGGCGGCTAACAGCAACAATAAGACAGCATATAATAATAATCCAATACTAAAAACAATTAAAAACCCATTATAATAAAAACCATACAGACATACCATGCATAGAATTGTAAGGGCCTAGGGGGAAAGAGTACTGTATCTCAGTTCCCCCATGCCTGGCGGCAGAGGTGGGTTTTAAGTAGCTTACGAAAGGCAAGGAGGGTGGGGGCAATTCTAATCTCTGGGGGGAGTTGGTTCCAGAGGGCCGGGGCCACCAGAGAGAAGGCTCTTCCCCTGGGTCCCACCAAGCAACATTGTTTAGTTGACGGGACCTGGAGAAGACCCACTCTGTGGGACCTAACTGGTTGCTGGGATTCGTGCAGCAGAAGGCGGTCCCGGAGATAATCTGGTCCGGTGCCATGAAGGGCTTTATAGGTCATATAAATAATCATGTTCAATTACTAAAAAATCTAATTGAAGGAATATTACAATCAAAGAGTTAGCTGGATGGTAAAATGTGTGTGAATCAGTGATGGGCTCATACAGGTATGGTCAGGTACGCAGGACCGGTAGAAAAAAAATTGATGCCCCCCTTTTTCTTTCTTTCTGGGCTCTGGGTCTGTCTTTCCTATCGCAGTAAATGAGGTTGAATGTGTATAATTTTAGAAGAGCTGTGTATGCGTGTGCGTACATACTTTATATAGTAGATAATGTACATTTTTGTGTGCCTGGGTATAATATGTATGTACATATATGGCATATATACATAGAATTAAATAGCACATTTTGGATGTTCAGAAATAGTAAATAGGGGAATTGTATCTCTTTTAGGCGAGATGCCAGGCACCAAACCCTTGACGTGAGTGATGTCAAGTTGGCCACCTTTAAGCCAGTCACACGGCCTTTAAGCCACCCCCGGTCACATGATCATTAAGCCACTCCCACCGGATCGCATGGATGGCAAGTCACACCCACAAAATAAGCCACGTCCACAGTGTGGTAGTAAAATTTTTTGCAGCCCTTCACTAGTGTGTATATATGTGTGCACCAACCGTTTATATCCGGATCAGGCAAACCGGTAGCGCTGACTGAATGGCCCTGCCCACTCACCTGGATGTAAGCCCGATGCATTTTTGAGGCTCTGTGCATGCGTGGAGGAGGCATGTGCAAGCGCTCATGTTTGCAAACTGGTAGGGAAGGTAACTGGTGTACATCAAATGTGGCTTCCTCTTTGTTCATCACAGTTCGCCTAAATTGGTAGTAAGCCGCTGGTGATATCACAGAACTGGTTCTGTCAGTGCGTGGGCACCGCCATCTTTAAAAAAAATTGGGGGGGGGAATTTTCCCAGTGCCGAGTTTCCGCCACTGCGCACGCTTTCCCATCTTGTTTTTGGCTTTAAATATTTTTTTGGCACTGCACACGTGCAACCACGCGGCGTGGCCACACAGTGTGGGAGGAAGCGAACTGCCAGCAAGCTTTGAACTTGAGCTTCCTGTTCCTATGCAAGAACATCTATTCTACTGTCGTTATCAGACTCCCATGGGGCCGTGTAAGGGTCATATTTGTCTGAGTTGAGTTTGGATTAAGTTTGCTGGGGTAGGGCAACTCTGAATTTCGGTCTCTCTTAAGATTTTTTATTTCTCTTTCAGGAGAAATATTTTATCCTGCCTTTTCAACTATTCCTCAAAACATTTTATTCTTCTAGGAGGGTGGTGGTGGCGGCCTTCCACTTTGATAAGAGAGCTTTTCTGGTTGCTCTACATTGTTATTCGGGAGTATTGGATGAACATTTCCATATCAGTAGCTATTGCAATTTGCAATCCAGTGCATCCTGTTTGATGGAGAAGCCCATTGAATAATTACTGATGGAACTATTGATGCATAGAAAAGATGGCTAGCTAGCATTATCATTACAACTCTACTTGCAAAGATAATTGTTATTCCTTCTTTCCTGCAGTCCCTAAATAGTCTCTTCCAGATTGAAAACGTATTTGCAGAGTCAGGATGTGGTGTGGCCCAGGGGTGGGTTGTTTACTGTTTCCTACTGGTGCACTGCAAGCACATTGCGACATTTCACGCTTTCTATGCATGCATGTGCATCCCCAGCACAATTTTGCCTCTGCGCATGTGCAGAGGAACAATTTTCCTTCTTCGCACGCACAGAGGGACAATTTTCCTTCTGCGTATGATCAGAGAGCTGACAATTGCGAAAAATTATTTTAAAAAGATGGCGGCATGCACAGACCAGCGAAGACCGACTGGAACTCTCGCGCCAGAATTGCGCAATTAGCGGGCCACTACCAGAGTGGCACACTGGACTGCACCGCTAGGAACCCACCACAGGAGTCGCCGCAGTCTTGGATTTAGAAGGGGGAAAAAATGGGCTGCAATCAACTATTCTTTCTTAAAGAGACTGAGGCCAAATCTGTGGGATTGCTTGAATAAATAGAACAGCAAACTGAAGGGACAAGAGGAAACTGAATATTATAACGTTTGGGACAAGGTCTATGATTGGTTGAACAGAAGATTAAGGAATAACTAAACAACTAAATATATTATAAAGCAGTAAATAGCTATAAATTTGTAAATAGTAGGAAATATAAGCATATATTTCTTTGTATGACAGGATTTGCAAGGGTTTTTCTCTGGAAACTTGATAAGAGTGGAGCGGTAATAGCTCCTATATTTTGTTTGTTTGTTGTTTTCTTATATGTATGTTGGTGCCTTGTTCTGTTTTCTTTTAAAGAACAGCAAACTGCATGCCTCTGTATGTTTGAGTGGACAGAAAAGTGAATCAGCTGACAATAACTCTTCGACAATAATGTCACCCATCACTTCTAGCTGATCCTGGATCATTAAGAAGCAGTAAAATAAAATCCAGAGAAGATCAGGATTAAAAAAAGAAACATATTGGCCATTTGCTTATGAGGAAGTCATAAGTAAACATTACTATTTCAATACTTTACAAAATATGTAATAAAATACTGCTGTGAATTTAACTATTACTGTATTGCTGATTTCTCTTTAAAATAAAACTAGTGTTTTATTGGCCTGCAGTGCCCTCTAATGGTCATAAAATATCCCTCCTGTTCCACAACTCCAAACAAAAAGTAGTAAAAACTACTTTTAAATTTCAGTGACATTAATAACAAAATCTTATTGGAAGTTATTTATCTTTATAAGAACTTTTACCCCAAAAAAAAGCATTTTAAATGATTTCATTTTGCTCCAGAATGCATACATTAGAGCAGTGATTTTCAACCTTTTTTGAGCCAAATTTTTTACATTTACAAAATCCTGGGGCACACCACCAACCAAAACGACACCCTAAGACACTCTCCTCTCTTTTTCCATCCCTGTCTCCTCCCCCCCTTGTGTGTGTGTGTGTGTGTGTGTACACATTCTGGAACCCTTTCCAAAAACAGGTGAGGGCTGGGTTTTTTTTCTCTCTTATTCGTTGGGTGCTTTTTATCATATGCTTTAAATCAAGAGTCACTTCTCTCTCTCTTTTGTTTCTCTCTTTCCTCTCATTCTCTGTCTCAATCATTTTCTAATTTCTCTTTTTTTCCTCCCCTTTTTGCTCATTTCTCTCTCTCTCCCTTCCTCTCCTTTTCTCTTTCTCTCTTGCTTTCTTTCTCTCTCACTCTTGCTTTCTCTCTTTTCTCTCTCTCTTGCTTTCTCTCTCTCTCACTCTCTTTCTCTCTCTCTTGCTTACTTTCTCTCTCTCTCTCAGCAAAAAGTTGCGTGACCGAAACCTGAGCTTCCTTCTTCGCGGCACACCTGACCATGTCTCGCGGCACACTAGTGTGCCACGGCACACTGGTTGAAAAACACTGCATTAGAGTACAAACGTCAATCCCAAAACCATACTGAGTAAAATGAGTTTATTGGGGACTTTTTGACTCTATAAAATTGTCACAGCAATGTTGGCATGTAGCCAACTCTAG
Source organism: Erythrolamprus reginae (assembly GCF_031021105.1). Taxonomy (NCBI): domain Eukaryota; kingdom Metazoa; phylum Chordata; class Lepidosauria; order Squamata; family Dipsadidae; genus Erythrolamprus; species Erythrolamprus reginae. The sequence goes on from NC_091954.1 coordinate 95,120,922, forward strand.
ACAATCTAGACCAGGGGTAGGCAACGTTGGCTCTTTTATGACATGAGGACTTCAACTCCCAGAATTCCTGAGCTAGTATGATTGGTTCAGGGATTCTGGGAGTTGAAGTCCACAAGTCATAGAAGAGCCAACTTTGTCTACCCCTGGTCTAGACCAGTGTTTTTCAACCAGTGTGCCGTGGCACACTAGTGTGCCGCGAGACATGGTCAGGTGTGCCGCGAAGCTCAGCAAGAGAGAGAAAGAAAGCAAGAGAGAGAAAGCAAGAGGGAGAGAAAGAGAGAGAGAAAGAGAGAGAGAGAGAGAGAAAGAAAGAAAGGAAGAAAGAAAGAAAGAGAGAAAGAGAGGCAGGGAAGGAGGGAGAGATAGAAAGAGAGCAAAAAAGAGAGGAAGGAAGGGAGAAAGAAAGAGGGATGGACAGAGAGGGGAAGGAAGGGAGAGAAAGAGGGAGAGAAATAGAGTGAAAGGGAGGAAGAGAGAAAGATTTTTTTTTGTCCAAACTTTTTTTTAGCCCTCTCACTTCCCCCCCACTTCCCCCCCCCCACTCAATGTGCCCCATGATTTTGTATATGTAAAAAACGTGCCGCAGCTCAAAAAAGGTTGAAAATCACTGGTCTAGACAATCGCCTCCACTTTTTTGACAGGATTTCCAAAGTAGAAGATAAATGTGAATAGTAATATAAATTTATGTAACAATGATGATGATACAATGAAAGAGGAAGAGACTTAAAAATACATTTCCTCTTTATATTTGCCCTAGCAGACTCACAGGTCTTGGAAGCTTCAAAGAAATACATAATTTACTTTCTCCAAATTCTTCCTTATCTTCCTCCAGGCAGTTATTGTTAGAAATTATATACTTCAACATTCTGTAAGGTTGTGTTCACATAATATACTAATCCAAAAAGCTTGATTAATGAACACAAGCACCGAGCCATCTTATATTTTCCTTCCTTGCTGTTGTTTAACCAAGGTTTGCAATATCATCCTGAAATCTGACTTGGACTATGTCACTCTGGCCTAATGATTTGGCAACTGAACAAACCTTTTAAACTTTATTATAAAGGTTGGCTTTGTGTACCCTAAAATGGCAACTGCTCAAAGTCTGCCTGCAATTTTTATTAAAACGCAGATAGGTTGATGGGATTATAAACCCTAATTAAGCAGGCTTTCTATGCTCCAAAATCAACAGAATAATCGAATTTTGCCAGCACGAGGAATAAATGTCTGTTCTTCAGCTAAACACAGAATACAAAAAAGTAGTAAGTTTTTGACATATGCAAGACAAAACAAGCCCCCACCCCCCACCCCCCCACGGAAAGTCAGCTATTAGACTGATTTAAAATGAATCTAACACACAAAATAAAAATTAGACTTGTTTATTTAAATATGCTTCTTTTGAAGCGTTTATTTTTTTTATTTTAACCATACAGCCAAGGCTTTTATTTATTTTCTTCCTTTTTTTTCTCAGTAGTTTACACTTCCTATAGACATTAAGACAGAATCTCAAATGCATGAAACATATATTCTTCACACATCTAGAAAAAAGGAAAACCTATATTGTCTAATGCACACACCGAAGATACCATAACTGCCTACATCTAGAAGTGACTGTGTATGGTCACTTTTAGTTACACTAACAGCGAATGTTAACGTATTTACATTTCATTTGACTGTGTTTCAAATTGTCTCTTAGAGACAGATGTAGAATACGTACAAAAGAAACCTTCTACAAATATCAAGAATTTTTGAGGTTTCACAAGCACCTCCTTTTGTTCTTCATTATGACGAAAACATTGGGTTTGGGTAGGTTGAAATCATTATTTCAAATTAGGCTTTTAGTGAACACTAAAAGCCTAATTTTAAATACAATCCTGAATTCCTAGAATACATGTTCATAAATGTAACATAATACAGCATATGTTGCAGCAAGCATTGGCTTCATAGGTGATGTTTTGTATGGAACAGAGAGGTCGATTAACCATTCTATGAGTTGCACACCCTTTACAACTCAACTGTGTACACACAGTTAAAAAGTGGATCCTTGAAAGTGATCTAAACAGAAAGCATCTTGAAATTTTTGCAAACTCATATCCATGATTAAAAGGCCCAAAGTGTCTTAGATTTCATTTTGAGTTTGAAAGCATTGCTGTCTTTCACAGAGTTTACAAATGGACAAAAAAAAATCTGCCAACAAAGACGACTTTATTGGAAGACAACAATTGTTCTGAGCAAACAGACACACTGCAATTCTGAAAACATGTCATGGTACATGACTTTAAATGGAAAGTGCTGTGTATTGAGAAATGAGTCCTGAAATAGATCTAGGCAATCACAAACACTGGTACACTTTCTCCTGGTACACGTATGTAGGGTGTTCTTTACTATTTGAACTTATTTTTTTACTTTTCTGAGGGAAAGAAGCATATGAATGAATTGGGACTGAGGTTATAATCCCAGAAGCAGCAATTAAAGTGATAACAGTATTGGTTTTTTTTAGAAAAATGGCACAGTAAATCGTTTTGTTTAGACCTGAACTATTAATTTTTCTGACTGTGGAGAAAAGCCAGAATTTTCCTTGGATATAACCTTCATTTTGAATTTAAGATTTAAGTTATTCCTCTGAAAACAACTGGATAATATAATATTGCTTTCAAACAATTGTGGTTCAACAGCTTTCCTAATAAGTTACTGCAGACAGATTTATTGGTAGCTGGGAAAATTAAATGGTCACAAGGATGTAAAAAACGGATCTGAGAAATGTACCATATCTCTTCTTAAACTGGACACTTTTTAATGAAATGTTGGGCTAATGAACACAAGCTTAATCAAGTCTCTCAAGCTTAAAGTAACAACAGTGCTTTATGGCATGCCAACCCAACCCAACCCAACCATATTAACGTAGTCAATCCTAAATACTTTTACATGACTCATACACATCCTATCTGAAAAATGTGAAACTCTACTTTTTATCCTTCCTCCATCCATTTACCGCACAAATTAACTTCCTTTGGAGTAGAAGGTTCTGTGTTGAAGAACTGATAACTCACTAAGGTGGAATACATATACAGAAGTTTAGGCACTTCTCAGATTTTATGTTTTCACTGACGCTGAAAAAAGCTTAGCGATTCAATAAGGTAAAGATCCAAACCAGTTCTCCAAATCAACTTGAAGTTCTTCAAGGAAACAGAGGTTTTGGAATAACTATCACTATTTAAGCCTTGATATTCACTCTTATCAAACATTTCTGGGAAGATCTAACACAAGTAGTGCATACAAAAAAATCTAAAAGTCTTCAAAGAGCAACAGAAAAAAGATCCATAAGCAAGAATAGAAAGATGTCTATTGTCTTAGCAACAGGAAAAGTTTGGAAACTGCTGTTTCGGCTAGAGAAGAAACTGCAAAGTATAGCGAGAAAGGAGGACCCAACTTTTCTCCTTGTCATTTTCACTGTTTTGTTACTGAATCTATACAATTTGTGTATAAATAGTAGCATGTCAGGGGTGGGTTCCAGCTTACCTCGCTGCCGGTTCGCGCTCTCCCACACTGCATGGGTGCATGAGCAGTAATGCAAAATCCAATTAAAATAAAAAATAAAAAAGATGGCGGCACCCATGGACCGACAGCAACTGATCCGGTTCGGTGACATCACCATATCTGTTCCGAATCGGAAGGATCCCACCCCTACAGCATTGTTCAAATTTGAAAAGAAGATGGTGTGCTTAACTTTATATCATGGAAAGGTTTTGTCAGCCTCTGTAGCAGTTCAGGATCCATTGAAATATACAATTTAACCAGGGTTGCCTAAACTTTTCCCTGCAATTTTATAAGGATTTCACCTCCCCCATTTCTTAAAAAAAAATAAAAAAATCTTCAAGCTAGCTTTAAACATTAACAGTATCTTTTTCTCCAAACATTTTTGGTCTTGGCTTGAACAAGACCTGTCAAGATCTAAGATTGTTTATTGCAAGAAATTACAGGCTGGATTAACTTTTCCCCTAGAAAAACTGTGATCCCAGCATCTTTCTGGTAAGAGCTTAAAAACACTGGCCAAATTAAGAGGTAGTTTCTAACCCACTCCATTCCTGCTTCCTGTTCTCTCTAAACTTCAATAGCCTGTAACCTTTTTTGATTCCTTAGCCTCCAGCATGACTGGGAAACTGCAGAGGTCATGGGAGTATTATCTTCTAAAGTCGAGCCAACTTTTAATGTACTTTCAACTCAAGCCAAGACCGCAGAAGAGTGGGATGGCTTCCTTTGAACTGAGGTGACCTGGGGAACATCCTATTCAGAGCTGAACTGAACTTCTGACCCCTGAGATCTGACATAAATTGCAAGCATCAAAATCAGGATTGATGTTCACAAAAATGCTGCAGGATCATGAGTTCTTTGCTAGCTTTTGCGAGAGCAAAACTAAGATACAAAACTAAGCTTTCTTTTCAGAATTACAATCTAGATAAGCTGGTTCACAGAGGAAGCTTCAGAACCATGTATTTTTCTCTTAGATTCTATTACGATAACAGGTAGCAAAGCAGAAAGTACATGATAGATATATTGATATATGCATTTGTGGACTATCATCAAGGAAGACAAATAAATATACTGTACCCTTAATAATGAGAGTTGTATGCATCATTGCAAATCCATCTTTAAAAAAATGCACTTTCTATATGGTCTAGCTTGGCATGACACTACAGTAGAATGGTTCTTCAGACACTATAAACATATTTCTATTCCATGCTTATAAACCTGAATACTTTAATGTTCAATTATTTTTCACCCCCATTGCCTTTAATAGGATAGATTAACATTATACACGACTCACTTACTGCAATCCTATATCCCTTAGGAGAAAACCTCAGAGATCTGAACTTTAGGAATATGTATCTAGCAGACCGATCTACAAATACTTCATTTTGGACTGCGTGACAAAATACTGCAATTAAGCAATGTTCACTACCCTGTCATCTGATCTTGAAGACAAGGAGCCTATTCATCTATGATAATGCAGCTATGAAGAAGCAGGGAATGAACTTTTCTTACCGGCAAACCTTTCTTCGGCAGGTGATTTGGGGGACAAAAAGTAAGATAATGAAAGCTGGGGAGAGTTTGGGAGAAGAAAAAACCCCCTGATGATTGGAAACCAAAATGGATTTTAGGCAGTTTCAATTGTTGAAGGAAGGCTGGTTCCAGAAGAGTTTGGGCCTCTGAAGTGTTCCTGGATGGAGATGAGGGAAGACTACTGAAGAAGCGAGGCAAGTGGCAAGAGATGTATCTTCTCAAGGAATATGGCTTCAGTTAGGGATGAAAAACAAGAACAAGTCCTGCCAATTTGAGAGACCAGGCCAGCCAATGGAATGAACTCTCTCTTATTCCTAACTGGGAAGGAGCTGGCTATACAGTGTTCCCTCATTTTTTGCGGGGGATGCATTCTGAGACTGCCCGCGAAAGTTGAATTTCCGTGAAGTAGAGATGCGGAAGTAAATACGCTATATTTGGCTATGAACAGTATCACAAGCCTTCCCTTAACACTTTAAACCCCTAAATTACAATTTCCCATTCCCTTAGCAACCATTTAGATTATTACTCACCATGTTTATTTATTAAACTTTATTAAAAAAAATATTTATTAAAGGCGGATGAAAATTTGGCGATGACATATGATGTCATCGGGCGGCAAAACCGTGGTATAGAGAAAAAACCCGCAAAGTATTTTTTGATTAATATTTTTGAAAAACCGTGGTATAGACTTTTCGTGAAGTTTGAACCCGCGAAAATCGAGGGAACATTGTACATCTGAACACTCTTAAGATTGAGCCAACTACTATTACTCTTAGAAAAACCAGTCAATCGAGGATACACTAGCACAAGCAGTAATAAATCACCAACACATTCCTATTCCTTATTAGCTAAAGCAGGGAAAGGAGAAAAGTATGAGAAAGAAGAATGCATGCTTGTTTAACTGTCTTGTTTGGATTCCGTGCAAATAGCTTTATGTGCCTAGAAATGAAGGTAAGAAATCACAAGGTTTTGTGTGCCCTGTGCTGAATCATTTCCCATGGACCCAAAGCTCCTGTGACAGATTTGATTGTGCTTTTGGAGATCAATTAAACAGAAAATATAGTTGTGCCATAAATCTATAATTAGTTTGTCTACGCTGTTTGCAATGTTGCTGTTCCTAACCTGTCTGGCTTAGAAGCTTTTGAATTCTCAATAAATATTGATAGTTCATTTCTACAATATAGAGAAGTTTTGGTTCAGAGAATAGTATGCATATTATATATATCATATTTTCTACAAAAATATGAATCTTTGTTAGACTAAAACATTGAACAATGGCAAACTTTCACCTAAATCACAAATTGTCAAAATAATATATTTCCTGTATGACATTAAAAAATACTGCACAAATCTATTGTTCTAATTAAACACTTGCACAAGTAAGTTTTCTTTTTTCCTTCCCATCAACTGCAAATTGACATTTCTTAGTACAAAATAAAAGCAAAGTTACAGTATATCAGCAATATTAAGAGTCTTTCTATTAATTTTCACATAAGTGTTCTTACATTTTGTAAGATGTAAATTTTCACATGCTAGTAAAATCCACTGTGATTATTGCATTTAATTAGTCTTTATGCACCCATAAATCTAAAGCAAGAGGTGTTTTTTTCCTCCTAATTAAGAACTGGTTATAAATTAGGGTAGAAATAATTCATTATGCACTGCTTTAAAATAAATGTAGAACTAAGATAAATTTCAATAAATTATAATACTGATTGCTATGTATTTTAGGGTTAAGCAACATAGTACATATCAGCATTCTGGATTCGAATTCCTATGATTTCTTGCTGTAGGCCATAATGAGAGTTAGAATCTAAAATTTAAGAGTGTAAGGAACCCTAGATAACCGATATTTACTCTCTATCCTCCTTCAAAGAAGAGGAACATGTAACTCAGGGGTATCAAACTCATGTTGTCATGGTGGCGACACCTGACGTATCGGGACTTTTCCCATCTTCACTAAACCGGGCATGAGCTGGGAATTTGACAGCCCTGGTGTAACTCTTTGGATATTGCTGAAGTACAAATTTCAGCTCCACCGTTCTATTTGGCCACTGATTAAAAATTCTGGGAGTTACTCTGATAGTCACAGGTTCCCCACCCTTTAAAGTACAGGGCACCCATGTTTGGACTAAATAATAATGTAATTGTTTAATGATGTATATTGTTTATACATTATAATGTTATTTATAATCATTTAATGGTATTTAGCAGGTCAAATTCAGTGAAGATTCTGCAGTATTAGGCAGTGGAAGGTTCCTCCCCCTCCTCCTACAATCCTCTGTACCTACTCTTTCTACAAAAACATTCCGACAGGTCAACATAACTTTTGGCATTGTGCCGTAGCACCAATGGGAAATTCAAAGAATTTGCTGATGAACTTTTTTCATTTGTACAAGGCATCTCTGAATCCAAATCAATACCATTAAGTATGTTTCTTGTTTTTACTATGCCTGATTTAGTATTCTGAGTTTGTAAACAAGTAGGGTTTTGAAATATTGTCTATATGTGACTATTTTGTTTTAACAGAGATACTACATCACAGGTCAGGCTCTTCTATTATATCAGCCTGGTTTCTTGTTAATGTTCTGCCGGGCTCTATGGTATGAGTCTCCCGAAAATTCAAGGGTACAAATTTCAGACACACACACACACACACTTGAAAGTTCAAAAACAATGTTCTTTATCACAAAAATTCAAAAGAAACAAAGCACCCTTTTTGTATTGCAAAGAGCACTCGTCCCAAAACAACCTGGTAGTCTGTACAATCCCCTTAATCAGTCCTTAAGTACTTAGCTAGCAGCTGTGAAGGAACGTCACAGCCCTCCTTCTTCCACGAAGTGAAACACACACACTTTGCTCTGCTTTGGTTTCAAAGTCATGAAAAATCAACAAACAAAGTCGGGAAACAGCAAGGCACGGTCCTGAAGAACAATGATCAGATAATCTTCCACAACGGCCAAGCCAACACACTGCTATTTATATCAGCAGCTCTAATTACTGGAGCCCCACCCAAACACAGTTGGCCTCTCTTATCTCCTGTAATATTTCTTCAATTGGTCTCTTGGATGCATAATTCTGCGCATGCGTGGGTCTAACACTTCCTCATCCAAATCAACCGAAGATAATGGAGATTGGCTTCCTGGGCTGTGTGCCAAGCCTCCCTCTTCCAAGTCACCCCCACCTTCTTCGTCCGAGGAAACTGCACTACCTGACTCTGTCGGCAATAAAACAGGCCTATGACATGTTGATGTTTCCCTTGCATCCACCTCCACATTCCTTGGGGCAGGAGCTGGGCCAGAGCCAACCACAACAGTTAAGCAGTAAATTTTTCTTTAAGGGGGAGATTATGAATGTCTACCTTGTAAATATTTGAATGATGCCACTAATCAGTAGTGCAGCATACCCTTCATTGAGTAGGTGACTAGCCAAATGTGCTCTTTTTAAACACTTGACTGAATATAATTTGTACTCTGTAATTGTTTACAGCTATTTTCCTGTTAACAATGAATTTTCTCTTCCTCAGACATTAAAAACAGCTTTCAACAGACTGCAAATGAATACATTTGCCAGTTCCATTTGCCTGTGTTTTTACTATGACTATTTTTCACAGCAATGCTATACCTCCATAACACAATCAAACCATTTATTCCTGTCTATTAAAAAATTGGAAAGCTTCTCATATGCTTCAGTGTCCTGAACAAGAAACAATAGAACAGGAAGTATGTTCCAGTCATTCCTCTTTCTAATACTGATATTAGTATGCTGGCAGTATACTGATATTAACATGCTAGCACTGCAATCCTGGGCATGTATCCTAAGGCAGTGATGGTGAACCTTTTTTACCTTGGGTGCCAAAAGCGCGTGCACACACACTATTGTGCCTGCGCAAGTGCCCACACACTATTGTGCCTGCGCAAGTGCCCACACCCATAATTCAATCCTCGGGGAGGTGAAAATTGCCTCCCCTGTCCCCCCCAGAAGCTATGGTAGGCCAGAAATCACCCATTTCCCAACTTCTGGTGGGCCTGGGAGACCTGTTTTTAACTCTCCCCAGCCTTCCCTGAAGCCTGGGGAGGGCAAAAACGCCTTCCCCCATCCCCCAGAGATCCTCCGGAAGCCATAAATTCCCTCCCAGAGCCTCCGTGCAAGCCAAAAATCAGCTGGCCAATTTGCACATGTGTGCTAGAGCTGAGCTAGGGCAACGTCTTGTGCGCCGGAAGATATGGCTCCGCGTGCAGCCTGTGGCACCCATGCCATAGGTTCGCCATCACTGTCGTAAGGGTTAGGTCTACTGAATTCAATGGGGCTTTTTCTCAACTAAGTAGGTTTCACAGATGAGTAGCAACACTCCACTAACTGTTGCTTGACATTGTTAATTTTGACTCACATTTCTATAGTTACGATTTTCAATTAGAGCCTGTCGACATGACCAATATTCCACTTATGAACAGGTCTAATATATTTCCAAGATGTCTAGTTATGGGCAATGTCTCCCATTTCCTTTAGTCCTACTTCAATTTAACACATATAAAAAGTGATGGATCTAATGAAGAGTCAACATTGTGTGATAATTTTCAATAGTGATGGATCGGGGTATTGAGATAATATAAAGAGGTTATTCATTTCTAAGAGACTTTTAGTTTTAATTGGGTTAATCTCATTTCCAGATCAGCTCATTAATAATATACAACTTGTATGCACAAATGCATCAGCACGAACTTTCCAAACATTTCAAACTAATTGATTTTTACATTTTAATGATTCAGAAGAGCTCTGGTTTTATTTTTGAAGTTGCCTCAAGTGCAAAATTGCTTCTTGTGATATTTCTCCTAGCCCTGGCATATACAACAGAAACTTCAGGGTGGCTGACATTGATATTGCTTCAAGAAATTAAAAATAAATCACAAATAGATGCTATTGCTAATAGTAGTAATAAATAGTAAAAAAAAATTAATATTGCTGCTGCGACAGAAAGATTGCTCTGTTACTCCAAAAAATCCTGATGGAAAATCAGGACTTAATCAACAAAGGGAGTGAAAAAACACAATAGGTTTTTAATAATCTTTTAGGGCTCTAGAGCTCAGTTATAATGGCAAAGAGGTAAGGAATCTATTTAGTTAAGGCCCTCCAAAGAGCTGCAGTTAATACGGTGCCTAAATTAATTGTTCTCAGCTACAGCTACCTACTGTAAGAGTTTGGACATGCATCTCCTACTAACCAGATAAAACAAGATTATTTTTTTTATTTATAATTATTATTCACATACCTCAAAATTTAAGTAGTATAGAATTTTAGAAAAAGTAAAAAATTAAAATGTAAGTTTGATTTAGTATTTCAGTTTTGCAGTATAACCATATTTAATTACTCCTGTGCATTAATTTATAGTTTTTTTTCTGATTACAAAGACCTAGCTCTCTAAAAAGGTACTAATGCTCAAAAGGGAGAAAGGAAAAAGAAGATGATAAACAGTAACTAGCAATGAGTGTATTGATGGAAGAGCTGAAGGGGGCAGATTTCATGAAGGAAATCTATGTAGTCTGCAAGAGTCAATTAGTAATATTTTAAGAATCCAAATAATATCTTTAAGACATAACAAAGGAAAAAAATAAAGACATCGGAAGTAACTAAAGCATGCTCGGTATCTCTTAATGCAAGGATGGACAATGATGGGCCCCATTATGACCCGTGGACTTCAACTCCCAGAATTCTTGAGGCAGTCATGTTTACAAGGCGTAAAAGAGCCATGGTTGCCCAACCCGTATTAATCCATGGTAATTTCAAGTTACCCAACTACTTCAGGGATGGACTAAAACCACCTTCCCTGTTGCCTCTTCAGTTAATTATTCAGGAGAATCTCTATATATCAACTGAAAATGAAATACGATGATTAAATAGCACTTCACAAATTATTAATCCTGGCAATGTCCAATTAATTAGACAACATTAATTAGATCAGAGAAGCTATACTCTTAATATCTTTAAAGCAATCTAATGGGGCATCTTGACTCATGTTTCTATAGTTTTGATTCTAAATTATAGCCAGTAGACATGAGAAATACTCCACATATCAACAGGTCTAATTTTGTTTTCTTTTGGAAATAATGCTATTTGTGTTCCTCAGTGATAGCATCTATTAATCGCTCTTCTGCTTGCAGAAAATTTCTGCTGGATCCATTGTAAATCAGAATGCCTGATCGTACCCCCCTTAATTTGTATGCTAGAACGAAGTTACAATTAGAATGATACAGCAAATAGCTCAAGGTCAAGTTACCATCACTGATTGCAACGGAGTCTATCTTGTTACCCAAAGCTTTCTCAACTTTTCACTTGATGCTAGAATTATGGGAGCTGCAGCCCAACACATCTGGAGCTATCAGTCTGCAGAAAGTTGGTCATGAGATTCGCAGATGATAGACACATTGGAATTAAGCTGCCAGGTTACAACAAACTCCATAGATTTCAAATTGCAACTATATGCAGGCAACACTTAATATTAGGGCCGGCTTTGGATAACTTACATCATTAAATATTGAAATAATAAAACTTGCTTGCCAACTCTTCTGTTTTGGAACAAAGCTTCAACACTAATGAAAAAAAAAATGCTCTACCTATATCTTCCATGAGTTTGGCACTAAGTTCCTATTTCAGTTTCCTTGCTTCATTAAAAATGCTAACCTTATCCCCCTAAATCCAAATTTAGAAATGCTGAAGTCTTATGTCTAGATCTTCTAAGCTACAAATACATTTTATACCGTGGTCTTAAGAACAGGTTTTGATGTGTGAACTACACAGAATTAGGGCCCGAAACTAGAAACAAGAATTAATTCAGCTCATCAACAAACAAGAATTAATAAAAGGGATGTTTTTCAGTGAGCTATCTGCTGCTAGTTGTTTTTTTTTTAAAAAAGAAACAAAAATCTTTCTGAGGCATGCACACAAACCTTATAAACACAGCAATGGAAAAGCTTGATTGTTTAATGCTAATGATATAGTAGGAAGTATATCAATGGAAAGGGACAGTACTTATCTGTTATGGACCCATTGGTACCTCCTTGTTATGAAACTGTTAGCTACCCAGTTTTGTTCTTTCTGCAGTTTAACTAAGCAGATTAAGGAGAAGATGCTATACAGTGTTCCCTCGATTTTCGCGGGGGATGCGTTCCGAGACCGCCCGCGAAAGTCAAATTTCCGCGAAGTAGAGATGCGGAAGTAAATACACTATTTTTGGCTATGAACAGTATCACAAGCCTTCCCTTAACACTTTAAACCCCGAAAGTGCAATTTCCCATTCCCTTAGCAACCATTTAGATCATTACTCACCATTTTTATTTATTAAAATTTATTAAAAAAATATTTATTAAAGTCGGATGAAAGTTTGGCGATGATGTATGACGTCATCGGGCGGGAAAAACCGTGGTATAGGGAAAAACCCCGCAAAGTATTTTTTTAATTAATATTTTTGAAAAACCGTGGTATAGACTTTTCGCGAAGTTCGAACCCGTGAAAATCGAGGGAACACTGTAATGCAGAGGTCTCCAAACTAGGCAACTTTAAGACTTGTGGACTTCAACTCCCAGAATTCTCCAGCGAGCATAGCTGGCTGGAGAATTCTGGAAGTTGAAGTCCACAAGTCTTAAAGTTGCCTAGTTTGGAGACCTCTGCTATAATGGATAGTCGCACTAGTGGCAAACCCCATGTCAGTTTTATCAACTGCTTCCAAGCAATCAGCTGTTTCTATTGTATCTCAGCTGCCCAAGTCTATGTGAAGACTATGGGAATAGCAGCCCTTTGGAATCGCTGAAGCAGGAGTCACAGAAGGATTTTTCGAAGCTGAGACCATTAGAGATCTAGAGAATAAAAGGTATGAGATCCTTTTCATTTAAAAATAAAACAAAATAAATTGAATTGCCAATTTTGTTTGCTGCGTTTACCAAAAAAAAAAAAGAGAGAGCGGTTTTTCTATTCTCATTTTTGGATGTACAATTTTAATACTAATATACTTGCTACCACTGTCTACTGTGTTGAAGTGTAAAGGTGAAATGAAGAAGTTCGCCAAGTGAGAGGCTGAGCCTGGTATTACTTTTATTTCGCTTTCTTTCCCTCTCCCTTCTTTCTCTTTTTTTTTACTGGTCTTCCGCTCTGTTGCTGTTTTTGAACTTAACTACCATGACTGTAATGTTGTCAGGGCATCCCCTATAAAAAGATTGGAGCACTATGCTCTTGGCTCCAAAATGTGGCTCATCTAATCGTTCTTTGATGAACCGCACCGCTTCCTCATTACTGAAAGCATCCCAGAGGCCGTCAGAAGCTAAGATCATGAACTCTGGCTGGAGTTTGTCCAGGTCAAAGGTCAAGATATCTGGATCAGGAATGACAACATTGAGATTTTTCAACGGGTAATCCCCAAGAGAACGAGACATGGCCAGGATCCCCTGAACACGCCAGGAACCATTGAAACTGATGAAGCCACCTGGAAGAGAGAAAGAGAGGGAAAATGATTAAATGGTGTTTATGGGAAATTGTTTTCAGACGTTTTCACACCACTAGGTTATTTAGGTCTTAGGAAAACTGAGTAACTTTTTTTCCCCCTTAATAAAATCCTTTCTCTGTTTTTCTTTTTAAAAAATAGACTTATTAAACAGTTTTCTCTTTTAAAAACAACATTAAAAACAACTCCAAGTACAAAAACAATGTGACATAACATAACACCACATATCATATAAAATCATTTTACAATGTACCTTATCGGCTTACATACTTCGCTTTTATAACTCTTACACTGTACCTTATATTTTTCTTATATTTCCTAAATCCTACATACAATTTCTTCTTAGTATCTATCATCTTGTCTAGTTCTATCCACCTATCACCCTTTTTCTATAGTACGTAATACAAATATTTCGGCAGTTTGGCGTGTTCTATAACCTCATTAATTCTAACATTTTTTCTTCCAGTACTTCCTGCAGTTTTTTATATATCTCCCCTGGTAGCACCTCCAGCCCTGGTGTTTTATTGTTTTTTGATGGCCTCTTTTAATTCCCTTAATGTTATTTTGTCGTTTAACATTGTTTGTGTTGATAACACAACACTGTTTATTATCTAGGCAACATTTTGATAAATTATTGGTAGGGTTAAAAGTACAATGACTGGCCCAATGTCACTATCCAAGGCTGGTTCCTATATATATATATCTCCCTTCCTTTTCATTATCAGCAAACACACACACACACACACACACATATACATACACAAAAAGAATTGTCCTAAAAATGTGAGTTGCAGGTGTATTTATAAATGAAGAGGCAACAGCCATCGCAATAGCCATCACGATCTCTGGAACATTTAATATTTATTAAAAACTACTAAAATTACTAAGCTTTCGTTAGTCCTCTACTAATATTGTCAGAGTATTAAAATCCCCATTGAAGACATAGTTGATCTTATATAATGCTGCCCCGAGTCTTCAGAGAAGAGCGGCATACAAATCTAATTAATATTAATAATAATAATAATAATAGTAATAATAGTAATAATAATAATTTTCCCATTGCCCACATCACAAGCCAACATCCTTCCCTTCCTCCTGTAATTAGCTTTGTTGTTGCTAGCTTAGTCATGTAAAAGGTGGAATTGCTGTTGCTTTTTTAACTTTTGTGTATTGCCTCTTTCTCTCTCCAGAGGGTAGAGTAGCGTTACGAGGCATTACTTTGGGCGTACTTATCACTACTTTCCCCCCTTGTTTTTATTCCTCCCTTCCTTAGGTACCCACATTGTCTCCTCTAACATCTTTTCTGTCCATGATTGTGCATTGGGTCTGCATTGTTCTACACCCCCACCCACTCTGTCTCTGTGCTCTTCCAGCGTGCTGTCTTGCAGGCAGCTTAAGTTTGTCACACCTTCATTAGGCTGTTCCCTATGCCTATGGGGCGGGGGGGGGGAGATTTATATATTTATAGTCATAGATTTTCACGGGTATAGGTATGTAGCTCTTGGCATATTTGGGTCTTTTCCCTTTGTTGCAAAGGAACCATCAATTTCCGGTCACAATTCAAAGTGTTGGTTATGACCTTTAAAGCCCTTCATGGCATTGGACCAGAATATCTCCGAGACCGCCTTCTGCCACACGAATCCCAGCGACCAATTAGGTCCCACAGAGTGGGCCTTCTCCGGGTCCCGTCAACTAAACAATGTCGGTTGGTGGTCCCCAGGGGAAGAGCCTTCTCTGTGGCGGCCCCGACTCTCTGGAACCAGCTCCCCCCAGAGATTAGAACTGCCCCTACCCTCCTTGCCTTTCGTAAACTCCTTAAAATCCACCTTTGTCGTCAGGCATGGGAGAACTGAAATATCTCCTCTGGGCCTATACAATTTATGTATGGTATGCTTGTATGTATGTCTGCTTAATAATGGTTTTTTAAAAAATATCTTAAATTGTAAATTATTAGATTTGTTATGAACTGTTTTTATTGTGTTGTGAGCCACCCCGAATCTACGGAAAGGGGTGGCATACAAATCTAATAACTAAATAACTAAATAAATAAAATAAATCCTTCCAAAGTTGAACTTTTTTTCACATGTGATTTTACAAAAGGGGTTAGTTTTGAAACTAAAACTAAGTTGGGATGGCTAATGTATGTGTGCACTGAGCTGACGCTTAGCTCTCACTTCTGAAAAACTCTTACAACTCACACACTTCACAGTTTTAAACTTTAACAAATGGAACACAATTTATTGAGGCAGCCCAAAAAGCTGGACAGATGCTATTGGACTCACTTGTGCTTATATGACCCAGCTTACAATTCAGTGCTCAAGTATTTGGCTGAAAAAATGGACTCTGTAGTGGGACTTCCACTTTCTACAGCTCTGATCTGTTTTCAAGTTTGGAGAACACTCCGGCCTTTGAAGTACATTTGTCTCACAATCCCTGATGTAGGTGTTCCTTCCTATACTAATTTTGTTTCTGGGTTTTACATGAATACAGAGTTTTTAAAAATGGCACTACAGTAGTGCCTCTAGATACGAGTTTAATTCATTCCAGAACTGAGCTCGTATGTCGATCAACTCGCATCTCGAACGAATGCCTTTAGACTTTGTTTTTCCCTGCCGAGATAACCAGAAGCAAGTATTCTTGCGCCACCTAGTGGAAGCTCGGCTCGTATCCCGAATTTGAGCTTAGGTGTCGAACAGAAATTTCGTTCCCGTCGTGGCTCATAACTTGGAATACTCGCATGTGGAGCAGCTCGTATCTAGAGGTACTACTGTATTAGAAAAACAAAAGCATATTCAGTAACATTTGAGATTAATGAGAACAGAGCTAATAGACTGCGAGCATATCCTTTTCTATCATGATACATTTTATGTTATGTAGCTTATATCTGATGCACAAAGTACAAGAAATATCCAAACACTGCCACGAGGAGTTAAGATTAAATCAATATCCTTGCTGTTGCTATTGAAATGGTAGACACATGGGTTTCCGTAGGCAAGTTCATTCATATATATGACAAACTGCTGAATAGGAAGAAAATTCAACCTTCATCTCTGTTGTTTGCAACATAAAGGACATTTTCTTGCCTATGCTCAGGCAATCTCCCCTACATTTTAATCATGTACTGTATATCCCTCTGGGATAATTCAAGAAGAGGTTCATACTCATTTGCAACGATTTATAATGGTACTGGGATATCAGGCCAGATTTACAAAAGTCAAAATCTCACTCCGGGGCACACACACACAAAAATAAAAGCAAATACAAGCAAAAGCTTATCTTTTTCATCAAGAAATTCTGGTTGAATAGGAGCAGTAATGATCCAGGAAAAAAAAGTTCTTGTGAAAATAATAATCCTTCATTTTTGGGTTCATAGAGGAAAATAGAAGAAACCAGCAAGGAAGAGTCGTATTTCAAAGTAAGGGGACACAGTACTTGGGCTAGGTACAACTGAAATACTGTAGAAATAGTCCCTGGGATGGGAGGATTACAGTGATCCCTTGCCACTTTGCGGTTCAACTTTGATGGCTTCAGTGCATTGCGGGTTGCTGAAAGACCCGGAAGTGAGCGCAGGGGGCGGCGGTTTTGCCTGAGTCGGACTTTCTCGCTTGAGCAGTAATGAATGAAGGGTATGCTGCTTTAAAGGTTTGCAGCTGAGTTAGCTGGTCCTGGTGGTGGCGGTGGGGCTAACTCAGCGGTGCGCCTGGCTTCTCCCTGCCAAACTGACGCTTTGCTGCTGGGTGCGGAGCAGAGCCTCTGGGAGCCCAATGCGAGGATTCCCCGGGAGAGACAGACGGAGGCAGAGAGACAAGAGGTAAAGAGAGGAGGGGGGAAGTGAGGGACAATGTGTGGGGGGAGAGAGAAAGAAAAAATCCTACTTCACGGATTTTCATTTATTGCGGGAGGTCCTGGAATGTAACCCTCGCGATAAACAAGGGATCACTGTATTAGCAATACAGTCATAAATAATATTCTCATCATCACATCTACGGAGATTATCAGTCATCCAGGTCCCTGTTGTCCCAAAGGTGCTTTTTCAAGAGGCAACTGGACCTTCTTGTTTTTCTTTGCAGACATTTTTGCTTCTCATCCAAGAAGCTTCTTCAGCTCTTAGAGAAGAAGCGGAAGAAGCTTCCTGGATGAGAAGCGAAACGTCTGCAAAGAAAAACAAGAAATCCAGTCGCCCCTTGAAAAAGCACCTTTGGGACATTCTGGTCATCAGTTACTCAAGGAAGTTCCATCTAGCTCTGAAACATTCTAGACAACACCATTCTTAGGAAAACAATAAATCCCCCTGGTACATATTACAACTTTGTCTTAATTGCAAAAAAAACCCCTAACCTTGTACGAACATTCTTGGAAACTTGACCGGAAACCCAGTTCAAGTTTCAAATTGGGCCCTGGAAGCTCAATTGGAACTTCTGAGATTGCCTACTAATGCTCACACAGGTAAACTTATTATTATGTACTGTTATTATGTACTGTTTTATTGTTGTTGTGAGCCGCCCCGAGTTTGCGGAGAGGGGCGGCATATAAATCCAATAAATCTAATCTAATCTAAATCTTATTTTAGCAACTACCTTATTCAATGACCTTTCATAGTAGTTATAACAACAACAACAAGAGTTGGAAGGGACTTTGGAGGTCTTCAAGTCCAATCCCCTGCTTATGCAGGAAACCCTACACTAATTCAGACAGATGGTTATCCAACATCTTCTTAAAAACTTCCAGTGTAGGAGCATTCACAACTTCTGGAGGCAAGCTGTTCTAACTGTTCTAACTTCTGGAAGCAAACTGTTCTAACTGTCAGGAAATTTCTACTTAGTTCTAAGTTACTTCTCTCCTTGTTTAGTTTCCACCCATTGCTTCTTGTTCTACCCTCAGGTGCTTTGGCGAATAGGTTGATTCCTTCTTTGTGGCAACCCCTGGGATATTGGAACACTGCTATCTTGTCTTCCCTAGTCCTTCTTTTCATTAAACCAGACATACCCAGTTCCTGCATCCGTGTTTCATATGTTTTAGCCTCTAGTCCCCTAATCATCTTTGTTGCTCTTCTCTGCACTCTTTTTAGAGTCTCAACATCCTTTTTGCATCACGGAGACCAAAGCTGAATGCAGTGATGAAACAATAATCGGAAGTGTGTGTTGGCTTTCAACAAAATCATCATAAAATGCAGTCACATTTTATGACCAAAGTGTGGTCATCTGACCACAGGAAGAGGCTGATGATCAGAATTTCTCATCTGGATCACGAGCTTCCAGATAAGTCATATCTTTGGCCCTGTTTCCTAATTTATATTACCTAAAATAATGTTATACAAGGAAGGAGAAAAAAAGAGGAAAAAAACCCCTTCTTGCTCTACTATGTGAAAATAAAGATATTTTGGCAAAGTTTGTGCTTTTCTGGATCAGCTGACCATTTCCACATGCCTGCTGTCTTCATTGGGAGATAAAAGAAGTGAAGGAGAAAAGCTTTAACAGATATAGAATCTCTCTAGTTCTATAGTGAGAAAAGACTTTATTGTTATTCTAAAAAAACCAAAGCACACACACTTTTGTTCACCTGTCTGGGAAGAGTTTGATCTGGTGACACCTGACAAGTGGACAAGGCCATCGGAGCTGTGAGTTCCGCCACCTGTTTACTGGATCCGTGTCCCTCCTGGTTGGTTTCGGCCAGCAGGGAGGTGACACGGAGCTGGGCCCAGGAGATTACCAACGCTTCCTTGGGGAGGGGAGTTTTTCCATCACTCTATAAAGAAGCGCTTGTGCGCCCCCTCCTCAAGAAGCCCTCCCTGGACCCAGCCGTACTTAACAACTATCGTCCAGTCTCCAACCTTCCCTTTATGGGGAAGGTTGTCGAGAAGGTGGTGGCACTCCAGCTCCAGCGGTCCTTGGAAGAAGCCGATTATCTAGGTCCCCAGCAGTCGGGTTTCAGGGCCGGTTACAGCACGGAAACCGCTTTGGTCGCGTTGATGGATGATCTCTGGCGGGCCCGGGACAGGGGTTTATCCTCTGTCCTGGTGCTCCTTGACCTTTCACGGCTTTCGATACCATCGACCATGGTATCCTTCTGCACCGGCTGGAGGGGTTGGGAGTGGGAGGCACTGTCCTTCAGTGGTTCTCCTCCTACCTCTCTGGCCGGTCGCAGTCGGTGTTAGTGGGGGGCCAGAGGTCGACTCCTAGGTTTCTCCCTTGTGGGGTGCCTCAGGGGTCGGTCCTCTCCCCCCTGCTATTCAACATCTACATGAAACCGCTGGGCGAGATCATCCAAGGACATGGGGTGAGGTATCATCAATATGCGGATGATACCCAGCTTTACATCTCCACCCCATGCCCAGTCAACGAAGCGGTGGAAGTGATGTGCCGGTGCCTGGAGGCTGTTGGGGCCTGGATGGGTGTCAACAGACTCAAGCTCAACCCGGATAAGACGGAGTGGCTGTGGGTTCTGCCTCCCAAGGACAATCCCATCTGTCCGTCCATCACCCTGGGGGGGGAATTATTGACCCCCTCAGAGAGGGTCCGCAACTTGGGCGTCCTCCTCGATCCACAGCTCACATTAGAACAACATCTTTCAGCTGTGGCGAGGGGGGCGTTTGCCCAGGTTCGCCTGGTGCACCAGTTGCGGCCCTATCTGGACCGGGACTCATTGCTCACAGTCACTCATGCCCTCATCACCTCGAGGTTCGACTACTGTAATGCTCTCTACATGGGGTTACCTTTGAAAAGTGTTCGGAAACTTCAGATCGTGCAAAATGCAGCTGCGAGAGCAGTCATGGGCCTACCTAGGTATGCCCATGTTTCACCATCACTCCGCAGTCTGCATTGGTTGCCGATCAATTTCCGGTCACAATTCAAAGTGTTGGTTATGACCTTTAAAGCCCTTCATGGCATCGGACCAGAATATCTCCGAGACCGCCTCCTGCCGCACGAATCCCAGCGACCGATTAGGTCCCACAGAGTGGGCCTTCTCCGGGTCCCGTCAACTAAACAATGTCGGTTGGCGGGCCCCAGGGGAAGAGCCTTCTCTGTGGCGGCCCCGGCCCTCTGGAACCAACTCCCCCCGGAGATTAGAACTGCCCCTACTCTTCCTGCCTTCCGTAAACTCCTTAAAACCCACCTTTGCCGTCAGGCATGGGGGAACTGAAACATCTCCCCCTGGGCACGTTTAATTTATGCATGGTATGTCTGTGTGTGTGACTGTTAGCATATGGGGTTTTTTAAATATTTAAATATTTTAAATTTGTCTGATTGCTTATGATTTGTTTTTACATGTTGTGAGCCGCCCCGAGTCTTCGGAGAGGGGCGGCATACAAATCTAAGTAATAAATAAAATAAATAAATAAATTTACTTCTCTCTTTCTGTCCTACAATCCTGCCTCCTTCACATGTTGCTTATTTTCTGGGGGGTTTTTGGGTGTTATCTTTTATTACTACAGTCAATCTTTGTTTCCCCTTTTCCCTTTTGCTACAGATTAAATGCATTTTTTTTTAAGTGGAAGGATTTACTTTCTGTGAGTAAAAAGAAAATTTCACTTCCTTTAGCGCATGGCAATAGAAAGGAACTGATGTTCATTTGTAAAGTGTAAATTAGTCTTCCCCAATTATAACTTCTCAGAATTGTGTTTGACAGTTTCTCCCAGAACTTTGCAGCAACACCATCCAGCAAACTCAGAAAAATGAAGCAAGAACAAATTAGGAAAATGGAACAAGGTTGTTTCTTTTGCCAAACTTTTTATTTATTATTTCTTCATTTTAAACATATCTGCATTGATTGCCATTAATAGCAATTTGCAATTAAATCATTAAAACTGACAATTGCTTTAAGAAAACTCTACTTTTTTCCTTTTGATTTTAATCGCATTGATTGTATTGTGTTTGTTATTTTATATTCTAAAACTGTTGAAAGCTACTTTGAATGTTTACAGAAATGGAAAAGGACAAAATCAAGGATAAATAAAAATAAAAATAAACTGCACTTCTATTTTTAAAAGCTCTCATTACCCCATGCACTCAACTACTGTCCAAACCCACAAAAAATATATTTTTATTGAGCTTAGTTTATGCCGTTTTACATTAGTAAAATGCCACAATGCCTAAAGACACAGAGTAAAGATCACTGGATGATCACTGGATGACTTATTCTCAACAATAATCATAAAAATACAGACACGTGTAAGAGGAATGTCATATATTTTCTTGTTCAGATTTTGCAGTTTGCAAAAATATATTGGAATACATTTTCAAGCCCCAAAGTATAATTTTTATATTCCCCTTCCTTTCCTTGTTTCATTTTTACATAAAAGACATGGCTAATGGAACCATCTCTAGTATCCTAATCTTTGAGGCCAACAGATATTCCTAGGAAGGTGATTTTCTGAAATCTTATAACTTAGAACAGTGGTTCTCACCCTGTGGTCCACAGTCCCTTGAGAGCAAGGGCGGTGCACATTGTGACATTTCACATGTGTGCAGGCTACGTTAGCGCGTTTCCGTGTGCGATTTTGCTTCTGTCATACTCAGAGGCAAGATTTTCCTTCCTCACATGCTCAGAGAACTGAAAATTAGAAAAAAATATGGCGGGACGCACATATTGGCCAAGAGAGCATCAGAGCCATCGTGGCAAGATTGCCTCATCATCAGGCCATTAGTGGAGCCGCGCATCAGACCGCAACAGTAGGAACCCACCTTTGTTTGGGAGTTTACCATGTGGTCAAAGGGCATCCATGAATATTTGAAGAAATGTTATTATTTAAATCTTCAGTTAAGTCTTGGTGGTCCGTGGCCATGGTCCGTGGTCACAAAAGGTATTTAAAGGGGGTTGAGAACCACTGACCTAGAAAATTTGGTGTTGCCTACTATTGGATAAGAATAATTTTCTAAGATTAAACTAAACCCTCATCAACCAGTTTTTTAAAAAACACCCTACACATCTCAACTATTCTTAAAAATTCTCATTATAAACTCAAATATTTTGTATGTCAAGATGCTGTTGAAGAAGGAATAATTTCTGATTTAGGCAGAGCTGCATATTATAAAAGAGCTCAAGCTAAAAGTAACTGAAAGTTCTCCCTGAGTAAACTCAATTTATACAAGTACAGACATTTTACAGATTTACAGCCTAGCAAACTCTCAGTGAAATTTTCACATGGCCGCAATATACGCTCAGAACTGAATAAAAAAAACCCTGTCCTGATTGCATTTTTAAAAAAGCATCACTAGAATATTATAATTTTCTCTTTGGAGAAAACCAAAAATAACATGTCCTTCGATGTCCAGTACAATGTATTATTGGCAATATTCCCTACTGGCTAATGTATTCAATCTATCATTTCCATCTTATGATTGACTTTCTGGCTGAACAAGTAGAACAGTTCTGGATTTACTTTATTCACATCTCATTTTTTGGTAACATTTTGCTCTGATGAAGAGTTATGGAGAATTCAAAAACTGTTACACTTGTGCCATTTTGGGTGGCTTCAACCAATGGATGAATGGATTTTGCAAACATGATCAAAAGTTTGCTCATAACAACTTGCCTCATAGGAAATATACATTTTTCAAAAATCATTAAACTGATAGCATATTAAAATAGACATGATTTTAGAATAATAAGGTATTTCCCCCTATCACTCAATACTCAATACTATAAATTGGGATCATTCAATAAACTTGTTTCCAGTCAGGCTGTTCATTATACAACATATGAACTTGTGGAAGGGGTTATTTGGTGTTACAAGATATTGTGGAAGATGGCACATAACATGAATTTTTTTTTTTGCTTCGATGTCCTGAAGATGTCCTTCCTGGAGTCTACGTTTCGGCCGTCCAGGAAGGACGTCTCCGTGATGTCAAAGCTCCGCCCATGGAATTCCCTATTGGGATTCCCCACCTCTGTTTGAGCCTCCTGACCGGCCGACAGCTCCGCGACTCTTTTGCAAAGCTGACAGCCGGGCGGCGGGGCTTCTCGTCGTCCTCCTGAACTCGAACACCGAACCCGAACTTTTGCCGAACTTCCAGGTTCGGCATTCGGGAGAATGCCTAGAAGTCCCCCAGCTGTTTCAAAAGGTGACAGCCGGGCGGCGGGGCTTATCGGCGGCCTCCTGAACCCGAAAGTTCGGCAAAAGTTCGGGTTTGGCATTCAGGTTTGGGAGGACGCCGAGGAACCCCCCGGCTGTTTCAAAAGGTGGGGCTTCTCGGCAGCCACCCGAACTTTTGCCGAACTTCCGGGTTCGGTGTTCGGGCGGCGGGTTCGTAAGGCGGAAAAAGTTCGTAAGAAGAGGCAAAAAATTTCCGAACCCCGGGTTCGTATCTTGAAAAGTTCATATCACGAGGGGTTCGTATCACGAGGTACCACTGTACAATGTTCTGCCAATGATGTAAAAAAAGAAACAAACCAAACACCCAATTTAGAAACTTACCAGCTCTTTTAATCCTCTTTCTTTCTTTCAGCTGATAGGGCTTGTGATCGTGAGACAAAGGAATAGCATTTCCATCCTTATCGCACAAGACCCCCCTTGAATCTCCAACGTTGGCCACTGTCAGCTCTTTATCGGACAGTAAAGCAATCAAACATGTTGTTCCTGAAAAGCAAAGAAGAAGACTATTAGGATAGCTGAGTGAAAAATCAGTACCGCTTCCTTCATAGACTTTTCCTGATCCACCTTATTTGCATTCAGGAGCCGTCAGAAATGGCAGCTGCATTTGTATCTGTACAAAACATCTAGTAGTAGGAAGACAGGCTGTTTCATGGCACTGATCAAATCTGACAGTCAATTTCTTTTTCCCCACAATATTATTTTCTGTATCTGAAATTTGGTTGGCATTTCAGGGACTGGTTCTCACCTAGCTTGTCATTCATGAAGCCTACAAGAAAAAATAAATATGGCCCCGTATCCCAATGGTATATATGGTATATAAACAGTCATCCTTATTCCATTTGTTTTCCTCCCAATATAAACCACATGACAAGTGCAAAAACATTTGATAAAACATACAAAGAGGAAGTCTGATCGTGCACAGTAAATGTCACTGAAAAGCAGATTCTATATTACAAACCACAAGAGGACTATATTCCCAATGATAAACTGATGTCTGTCTTCTCCCACTGGGCAAGGATAATAAAGGAAAAAATCTCCTATTGACATATCCATTTGTTTGTAGCTGTGTGTGATTGACAACAGCTTCGGATTTACCAGGTGTAGAAATATTGTTTAGCTGGGACAGATATAACTCTCTTGATCCCTGTTGAAAGGCATGACATTAAAAAAATGATGTTGCCTAATAAAAGGATCCTAAAGGAAATTTCTGGCCATGGGTCTTAACTAAACAAGCTTCCAGCATCTGCCTACATAGTCACTGTCTTTCAGTGACCATGTCATACTTCTATTGGTTTCCATTCCATACTGTACTATAATTTCTTTATTTACGTAATGTAATCATTTGTTCTGAAGCAGATTGCAAATCCAGTTTTTGAAATTCATACATACAGTGATACCTTGTCATACAAACTTAATTGGTTCCGGGACGAGGTTCTTAAGGTGAAAAGTTTGTAAGACGAAACAATGTTTCCCATAGGAATCAATGGAAAAGCGATTAATGTGTGCAAGCCCAAAATTCACCCCTTTTGCCAGCGGAATGCTTCTGTGCGTACGTAGAAGCAGCACATGTGTGCACAAACTGATTATAAAAGTTGTACATACTCTTGATCAGTTGGAGGATGATGAAGATATTGAGGACTCAGATTCAGATAGTGTTTATGAAGTAGTGGGGGCCCTGGGGTTACATGGAGTAGAACAGGTGGGAGGCCAGCCACAGGATGGGGCTATGAGTTCAGGATCTAGCGAGGGAGAATCAGATGCACGCTGGGTTAATCCTAAATTCAGAAGAATTCAGAAACGTAGAGAGCAAAGGTCTGGAAGAAGATATTAAGGAGAGGAATGGGTCAAATATTGTAGTGAGGTAATTGGCACGTCAGGGGGCTAGTGGAGAAGAAGTGTGGAGTTTCAACGTTGCCGTAAAGAAATATGGAGGGGGTTTTCGCCACGCTAAAGTAAGCCAAAGTGTTTTGTATTGTATTTAGTCAGAGTGGTTGTTTTTTATAGCTATGTAGTTAGGAAATAAATCTTGTCTAAGTTAAGCAGGACAAAGAATGTGAGGAATGTGGCTAGAAGAGAGATAACGGACCGATTGATGTCGGAAATGTGTTGAAGTACAAGAGAGCAGAGAAATAAATGGAATTGCTTTATTCATGAAATGATGCATTTAATGAGAGTTATTTGTAATTACTAAACTTCTACCAGACACCAGAACAGAACCCACTACTGATCCAGATGTCTTTGGGATGTTCACAAGTAGGATATGGAGATATACAATAGTTTTTTTGTCACCATTGTTTCCCTGCAACTAATATTTGAAGACAGGCTAACACCCAACCCGAGGTATGACTTTATCTGATCCTTTTTAAATCCATCCTAATTACTGATCATCACTATACCTTGGGTTAATGAATTTCACAGGCTTATGTCCTGCATCTGAGGTCCCTGGCTGGCCTTTTGTAGGAAGTAAAAACAGTTAATCTGGGTCTCATTCAGTCTACTATTACTGCAAATGCAAGCACATTCAAGCACAAAGTATAGCAGTGAACTTAGTAAGCTATACTGAAAGAAATCTTGAAGTCTCCACCACCAATTTTTTAAGAGTTTCTTTTATGAAGTAGCAACACAACGTTTTAAAAAGCAGTTACGTATTCCTAAGGAACAGAGCTGACATTTAACTTCTCCTATATGAGAACTAAAATTAATTTATTTTTACATCACTGCAATTCATGTTCCAGTTTATCGTTTAAAGGTAAATAAAATTAATTTCATGCTTGCATTCTTTTCCTTTTAAGTGAACCAGAGGAGTGCAAGGTAAATTTTCACCTCAGTTAGTTAATTTACATCTGATTATTCATAAGGTTGAAACATCTGCCTCTGCATATAATGGAGTTCGGTGAGATTATAAATTAAATTAAAGGGTATTAAGGTCCTTATACTAATAAAATAGGAGAATCATAGTGGAAGAGAGATGGTACTGACGCCATTCCAGGTTGTAACGTGAAAAGGATGTCATTACAAGTTGCATGTAAACTGCAACAGATCTTAATATTGCCAGAACACAAATACACCTTCAATAAGCAGCTTCGATGCAGAAATTGTCATCCACATTTTTTTAAAAAAAAAAGTACGATGGCTTTAGTTTACCTCATCTACAGGCCAGAGTTGAGTTCCTAGTAGTGCGCTGCTCTGGTAGTGGCCTGCCAATTTTGCAATTTTTGCACGACGGCTCCAGTAATATCTTTGCCGGTCCATGTGCGGAAGCAAAATCTGTGCATGCATGAAATGTTGCGATGCGGATGCAGCACACCAGTAGGAAGGAAAGAAGAACCTGCTCCTGCTACAGGCATATTAATCAGAAGGTCTTGAGGGACAATGTTTGTGTTGTTAGCTACATTGCTATGGATGCTCCTGAACGTACGACCAGAAATGGGTTCCTACTGGAACAGATAAGGATGCCGCATTGGCAGTAAAAGTTGAGCTGTGTGAGGGGGCCTGCACATGAGAGTTCAGGGATTTTTTTGCTTCCGCGCATGCGAGTAAGCAAAAAATCTCCAAATTTTACGTGTGCGCACGTCCCCTCACAAGATTTTGCTTCCTATATATGCACAGAAGCAAAACCACGCTGAGATGTATGCAGTAATCGACAGCCAAAATTTTTACTTCCACACTGTGGGTGTGGCTTATTTTGTGGGCATGGCTTGATGGTCATGTGACTGGGTAGGAGTGGCTTGCCGGCCATGTGACCAGGTGGGAGTGGCTTGAACGATCGTCATCGTTCAAGTGAACTGTTAAGTCCTCGACTCACAACCTCACCAGAGTCGCTCTCTGGGGTGACAATTAGCTTTGTGTTTCCTGCGCTCTCCTTCCTGGGTCACCCTACTGCCTCAGGCTGGGTAGCTAGGCAAACGAGTGCCAATCAGCTGTTGAGAAAAGATGGGGGAGGAAATGGGCCTCCTGCAACGCCTGCTGGTGGTGGTCTCCCTGCCGCTTTCCGAGGAGGAGGATGGGAGGGTGGAATAGTCAGCTAGAACTGGGCACATAGCTTCATTTATATTGTGATCCGCCCCGAGTCCTTGGAGAGGGGCGGCATACAAATCCAATAAATAAGTAAATACATTTCCACTGGTGGAACTGCATTCCACCCCGTCCTGCCTGCTGCCCACTCCTGGATATACGCGTGCACCGGTAGCAGCAGTAGGAGCAGTCCGCCCCTGCTTACAACCATTCATTCAATGGTCATTTGAAGTTATAACAGTTCACAGAAGAAAGTGCTTATGACCAGTCCTCACACTTACAAATTACTGTAATATCTTGAGGTCCCATGATCACCATTTGCAAACCTTCCTGTGCTTCCAACACGGGAAGTCAATGAGGAAGCTAGATTTGCTTAACAACTGTGACAAAAAGGTTGTAAAATCAGGTGTGACTCACTTAATGCCAATATTGCTTAGCAACAGGGGCTTTGGTCCCAACTGTGGTCATTAATTGAGACTACCTTTAGGGATCTATAATAACACAAAGGTGCCCACTTATGCTTCCACCTAATATGAAAACAATTACAGAAACAACAAAGAAAATATGGGATAGTTGAGTACAAAACACTTACTTCCCCCTTCCCTTTGATTTTGATATGCATTTACTTATATATTGTATGATATACTGAATGTCTTTTTCATAGGTTTATTCAGCCTCTGTTTCTCTATGACAATATACTTTTGTGGGATATTTGTGCATCTCTCTGTTTGGGGTTGGAAAAGCAAGGGGACGAATTCTTTCAAATCACATATTTATTATATGCATTTAACGGAACAGTTTTGATCCCCTCTTTTTAATCACAGAAAGAAAACATAACATTTTTAAAAATTTAACAAATTTGAAATTTTGCTCCAGGAGTACAGATCACAAGTAATTTGAGGGCTGGCAGCTGTATCACACTATTTTATTGTCACATATTGCCCTGGAGATGAAAGATTTCAATTAACAGTAAAGGAAAAGTTTATACACTCCTTGCTCCAGAACTACAATTTTGCCAGTTCCCTTTGTTTCTAAATTGTTCAATTGCAATAAGAAATTTGGCCTTAAATGTCATACAGGCCAAGGATATTGGTTTTGTCGCGCTGGAGATTGCCAGCCTCCAAAGACATTGAGAAACATCCAGTAGTTAGATAGTTAACTCTGTCTAGTAATGTAGCTCCTCCTTTGTGATGTAACCTGTTTTGCTCACATCCCCTCTTCTTGATGAAGAAGGCGGTCTCTAACCTTAGAGATCTCCATTACGGTTCATCTTCTCTAGCTATAAGATGTGCCATCTTGTGTCTCTTCAGACATTTTCTATTTTTATACTTTTCTAATAAAAGTAATTTGTTCATTCGAACATGCTCTGTCTGTACTTCAATAACCATCACCTCCGGAAGGTCCTGGCTCACTCCTCACGGGCTGAGCGCCTTGATAAGGTAACGGTTCTTCTAATCCCGACAGGTTTATCTGATACCAAGTATATGACTGCACTTTTTCATATTTCAGTCTTTATTAGGGCCACGAGATCTAGGCTGCAAAATCTAGATGATTACTAAATATTATTGTTTTCTGATATCTTTCCTACCATCTATTAATCACCTGGACAATAAAGTACCAGGAATTCTCAAGGTTGTCAAGTTTGATGAGATACTGAAAAACATTATTTCTTAAATTTATTTGCTACCTATCTCACCATGGGGCTACTTCAACAATAAAAATGAAGAAATGAAAAGAATGTAAATAGAACAGAGGTAAGATATTAGAACAATAAAATAAACAATGAAAAGGAACACCACAAAACAATATGATTATGAAAAAGAAGGATGAATGGGAGGGAGAGAGTACTCAAAAGGGAAATAATGACAAGTGTTATTGCCAAGAAAACTATACAGATGTGTCTAGGAATCAAGCTTGAGTTAAGATTTTATATCAGTGTATGCAGTCTTGAAGCCTAATACTCTGATGCTATTAATGTCAACTTAATCTGCATTCTCTCTTTACTTTCTGGTTTTTAAAAAAATATCTAGGAAAAGCTTGTCAAAATATAGAGAAATACCATCTCAAAGGATATTCCAAAAAATATGCAGGCTAATTAAAACTGCTGTTTATGGGAGCTTTTTTCCTTCCTTCCCAAAAATATTTAATTTTAATAGTGAACCGTCTCTTTTTTTGCATTTGTACAACAAAGGTAGTTCTCAATTGGAACAGTTCATGACTTATGACCATTATATCAGTTATGACTGTTGCAGCACTCTCATGATCATGTCATCCAAATTCAGATGCTTGGCAAATGGTTCATAGTTATGACGGTTATTGTGTCCCAAGGTTATCCTTTTGCGTGATTGCCTAGAGAGATCTCCTAATTGACATCAGGGGACGGGGGGATGGTCGGCTTCAACCCCACCGCTAAGCCTCGGCCTCGCATCACCGTAGCAGCCCCCACCTGTACAAGAAAGGTCGTAAAAAGGGCCAAAACTCACTTAACAAATTATTATTATTATTATTTATTAAATTTATATGCCGCCCCTTTTCGTAGACTCGGGGCGGCTCACAACAACAGTAGCAAAACAATATGTAATACAAATATAATAATTTAAACTAAAAACCCATAATTTAAAAACATGCACACAACACACCATACATAAACAATATAGGCCTGGGAAAGTTATTTCAGGTGGGTTTTAAGGAGTTTACGAAAGGCAAGGAGGGTGGGGGCAATTCTAATCTCAGGGGGTAGCTGGTTCCAGAGGGTTGGGGCCGCCACAGAGAAGGCTCTTCCCCTGGGACCCACCAGACGACATTGTTTAGTCGATGGGACCTGGAGAAGGCCAACTCTGTGGGACCTAATCAGTCGCTGGGATTTGTGCGGCAGAAGGCAGAAATGTTTCACTTAGCAACAGTTGGTCTCAATTGTGGTCATAAATCAATAACTATCTGTGCACTACTTCATAAGATACAGATAGGGTCTACCTTCTAAATTTGTCAAACCCCCAAACCCGATCAGTTAAAGCTAACACTAACCGAACACACAACATATCATTTTTACATAGCTTCTTCCTGACCTATTTATGCATAAAGCTCTTTATTTTTTAATGTAAGATTAGTTTATTTATATTTCTTTGGTCCTTTGTGCAAATGGGAAAAAAAATACAAAACTAGGATAACAATATCCAGTTTGATTTATGAAAATGTTGAAGCCACTGACCACGTCTGGCAGCCTGCCAAAGTGTGAGGAAGCAAATCTATTTTGCTTTGTCTTCACTGCTGTCTATTGTGATTTAATCCACTTAACCTTGTATAGAGGAAAAAGGTTACTATTCTCAGTTGTCTCCACCTTTGATGTAAGTGTCCAATAGATAATTCCAAAGATAAAACGTGCTGAAATTGAGAATACAACCCCAAATAAGTGCACAGCAAATGTCTGTAGAAACTGATGGAAAAGAAGCCATTAGAAATTTCAATCAAATCACTGGCTGATTAGCTAACAAAGGAAAGGAACTTTAAAAGAATACTCTAGATCAGTGATACTCAACCTTAGCAATTTTAAGTGTGGACTTCAATTCCCAGAATTCCCCAGCCAGGAAAGCTGGCTGGGGAATTCTGGGAATTGAAGTCCACACATCTTAAATCTCTCTGGGGAATTCTGGGAATTGAAGTCCACACATCTTAAAGTTCCCAAGGTTGAGAAACACTGCTGTAGGTCAAGAAAATGCCTTGTGAACTTATATAGGTCTAGAATCAATTTTTTCCATACACACTGTATAGATGTAATTGTGTATTAATATACTGTATGTGAATATATACGGTACATGTGTATATCTTTTTTTTAATAAAAAGCTTTTTTTATTTTATAACATATAAAAATTCCACTTTTAGTGAATGTGTTTATCTATAAATCTCTATATTTACATTTACAATGGTTGTAAATGGACCACAGTTACATGCAATTACAATTCTAGTAGGCTTCAGAATTAGAAAGTACAGCCTCTTACATGTAATGAAGTTATAAACAGCAAGATCAAGACAATAGAGCTCTGATACTTTAATAGGAAAGTGAACACAAGAACAAGGGGAAACAATCTGAAGTTCGTTAGGGGAAAGATCAAAAGCAACATGAGAAAATATTATTTTACTGAAAGAGTAGTAGATCCTTGGAACAAACTTCCAGCAGACGTGGTTGGTAAATCCACAGTAACTGAATTTAAACATGCCTGGGATAAACATATATCCATTGTAAGATAAAATACAGAAAATATTATAAGGGCAGACTAGATGGACCATGAGGTCTTTTTCTGCCGTCAGTCTTCTATGTTTCTATTATACCTGGGACCAGACGCCTCCAATTTTATTAAGTTAATTATCAATCAATTAATTAGTTGTATCATATACGTTTAAAAGATAAAGATTTCTTTTTTGGTCACACCTTTATTACTTTTAGAAATAACTCAAAGTGGAGAGCATGCACAATACTGCTCTCTTCTCCCATTTTCCCAAGAATAATCGTGTGAGGTGGGTTGGGATAAGAGAGTGGGACTGGCCTAAAATCACACAGCCAGACTTCATGTGGGATTAGAACTCCCAATTTTGAACCTGGCTCCCTTACCATATCACCAAATTAGTATATTACTATTAATTATTTAAAATATCCATTTGCAGTTATTTTATTTCTGTATGTCAATCTATATCGCCCATAGACATTGAGGAAACATGAGGCACTTTAACTTTTTTATTAATGGTAACAGTTAGGATTCATAACACAACTAACTAGAACACTACTGTCATTAGGTGACAGCTCCCTTTTTTACTGTAGCACAACTATAAACCAACCAATCAGAGATTCCGTAGTTCCTGCTTCTTTTCCGGCCTCTCAGAAGCCCTCCGGAACACTACGCTGCCTAGGGCAGTGATGGTGAACACTTTTTGGTTCGGGTGCCAAAAGCATGTGTGCACATGAGATAGCATGCACATGCGTGCCCACACTCATAATACAATGCCCTCTCCTGCGCATGTACACAATCCTTACACTGTCCCTGTGCATGTGCACAACCTTCCCGCACTGCCATCCCGCGCATGTGTACAGGCCTCACTGAAGCCTCCGGACTTCTGGTAGGCCCATAGGACCATTTTTCACTGTACCAAGGGTTCAGGAGGCTTTCCTGAAGCCTGGAGAGCGCAAAAATGGCCGAAAAGATGGCTGGATATCTGCTAACTAGCATGAACATGGGAATTGGAGCTGACATAGAGCAACGCCTCGCGTGCCCTCAGATATGGCTCTGCGTGCTACCTGCGGCACCCGTGCCGTAGGTTTGCCATCACTGCCCTAGGGAGATGGGCGGCATACAAATTGAATTAAACGAACGAACGAGCAAACAAACAAACACACACACCTCTGGTGAAGAAAAAAAATTGTACTGACTTTCTAAAAGCTGGATGTTTTTGTTGTTATGGTAACAAAGATTCCATAAATTACTATGATCAATTAAATGCCAACCACCTAAAATTGCAAAGA
This sequence comes from Erythrolamprus reginae, assembly GCF_031021105.1. NCBI lineage: Eukaryota > Metazoa > Chordata > Lepidosauria > Squamata > Dipsadidae > Erythrolamprus > Erythrolamprus reginae. Next base: position 95,154,090 of record NC_091954.1, read on the forward strand.
GGGCTTTTCCAGTTTAAGTCTTTCTTTTTTGAGCTGTTGCTCAGAAATTGTCTTTTTAATTAGCAAGAATGTACAATGAGGAGGAAGAGATGGGGAAGGAAAATATATTACTCAGGCCTGGAAAGCCGGGGAGGGGGGCACGACACTAAGCTAAGGGTATTGCCAAGTTGTGCAAGAGTGAAGTTAACTGCTACCAAACTAAGATATTCTCATTTTCAATTTAAATGGTCCTTATTTTGTGCTAGTCTCCACAGTCTATACAGAGTCAAAAGGAGCCTAATTAGTTGAACCTTTGAACTGATAAATTCAAACTTGAAATTCAAATTAAGCCATGAATATCACATTTTTTCCACTTATATGAAGGAGAATGGATCATTATTTTTCCACTAGTACCTACAGTTCCTTGTTACATCAAAATCTGTGGAACGTTGATTAAATGAAACCAAGTGTTTATGTTTTACTTTTCTTTGTTTTTTTCTCCGTTTCCTTTTGATATATGTATATGTATATATGTAATGACATCATAATGATACTGTATATGTTTGTGTTTTTTTTAAAAATATTTTTTTTCTAAAAAATTAAAAAAATAAAAAAATAAAAATAAAACCAAGTATGGAGAACCTGTGGTCTTATAAGGTAATGACTTTTATTTCTTTGTAGAAGTATAACCCTGATCAATTCCCACTCTTACTGATACAAGCTAGGACAAAAATAGCCCAGCCAGACAGGCAGAAGACATTGGTTCTTTCTTTCTTTCTTTCTTTCTTTCTTTCTTTCTTTCTTTCTTTCTTTCTTTCTTTCTTTCTTTCTTTCTTATTTACTTACCGTATATACTCGAGTATAAGCCGACCCGAGTATAAGCCGAGGCACCAATTTTTGCCACAAAAACTGGGAAAACGTATTGACCCGAGTATAAGCCGAGGTTAGAAAATGCAGTGGCTACTGGTAACTTATAAAAATGGAAAACAATAAAATTACATTAATTGAGACATGTTTTAGAATATTTATTTTAAAGAAAACCAGTAAACTAGCTCTGTAAATTTAAAAGAGGGTAAACAAATTAACAATATTAACAATAAATTAAAAAGTAAAAAAAGTAGCTCGATCAGGAACAAAGCTAAAACCTAAGAGTTAAAATCCTTCAAAACTGGATTCCTTCTCATCATTAATTGAATTTACATTATTGTTCTGTTTTTATATATGCTGTGAGCCACCCTGAGTCCTTGGAGAGGGATTGCATACAAATCCAATTAAATAAACAAACAAACAAACAAACAAATAAATAAGTGTATCCAAAGAAGAGCTTCAGCATTAGCTGCTGTGAGGTTATCAGCATAGAAAACCAAATAGATAGATAGATAGATAGATAGATAGATAGATAGATAGATATAGATAGAAAGATAGACAGACAGACAGACAGACAGAAAAATAGATAGATAGATAGATAGATAGATAGATAGATAGATAGAAATAGATACAGATAGATAGATAGATAGATAGATAGATAGATAGATAGAAATAGATACAGATAGATAGATAGATAGATAGATAGATAGAAAAATAGATAGATAGAAAAATAGATAGATAGAAATAGATACAGATAGATAGATAGATAGATAGATAGAAATAGATACAGATAGATAGATAGATAGATAGAAAAATAGATAGATAGAAAAATAGATAGATAGAAAGATAGACAGATAGAAAAATAATTCCTGTCTAGCTCTGCCTCATAACACATTATTAGATCCTATCCAAGCAAGGACAGCAACTACCACAAAATACCATTTTTTAAACAGTTTAAATCCTTTCAAAGGAGGGGGAGGAGAATCTGACAGCAGGGGGCCTTTTTAATCCGACTAAGGGTAATGCAGATAGAGCAAGGAATAGTTATTCACCATTGCTATTTCCCCCTCTCGGTTGGAGCAAATGGCTGCCTCATTTGCTTGAGGCAGGGAGAGGAACTACGGCGTGCCAGAGGGGACAAAAGCTGGTGCCTCCTCGCTCTGGCTCAAGCAATGGCGCCCTCGTGTGGTGACTTTGTCAATGACCCGAGTATAAGCCGAGGCTGTGTTTTTCAGCCCATTTTTTGGGCTGAAAAACTCGGCTTATACTCGAGTATATACGGTACTTACTTACTTACTTACTTACTTACTTACTTACTTACTTACTTACTTACTTACTTATTAGATTTGTATGCCGCCCCTCTCCGTAGACTCTTCATCTTAGGTTAGGATCTTTTAAGTTATCTTTTAAACTACCAGTCAACCTGTATCTTAAAAAGGCAATACTTTTGAAGAGCCGGGGTGGAACAGCAGGTAGAGTGCTGTACTGCAGGTCACTGAAGCTGACTTGTAGATCTGAAGGTCAGCGGTTCAAATCTCATCACCGGCTCAAGGTTGACTCAGCCTTCCATCCTTCCGAGGTGGGTAAAATGAGGACCCGGATTGTGTGGGCAATAGCCTAGCTCTGTTCAAAAGTGCTATTGCTAACATGTTGTAAGCCGCCCTGAGTCTAAGGAGAAGGGCGGCATAAAAATTGAATAAATAAAATAAATTGAATAAATAAATACTCCCTCTCCTAATATTGTTGCTGCTCTGGCTGGTTCAGCAGTGCGGCTCTAATCACCATCATTCGTGACTTCTTCCTCTTCAGGACAAAGAAAGAAAAGGGTTCTTCGTTTTACAGAATCTCTATAGCAGTGATGGCAAACCTTTTTTCCTCAAGTGCCGAAAGCGTGCGCGCATGCACTATCGCATGTGTCCACACCCATAATTCAATGCCCCCATGCCCCCTGCACTCCTGTGCATTTGTACGCAACCTCCCATGCTGCCCTGTCTCCTGCACATACACATACGACCCCCCTTCTCGCCCATTTCCTGACTTCCTGTGGGTACGATAGGTCCATTTTTCACACTTCTGAGGCTACAGAGGTTTTCTTGGAGCCTGGGAAGGGCAAAAACAGCCTTCCCCACCCCCCTGGAGGCCCTCCGGAGGCCAGAAATGACTAATTTCCTGACTTCCGGTGGGCCCGGTAGGTTCATTTTTCACTCTTCTCAGGCTCCGGAAGCTTTCTTAGAGCCTAGGAAGGACGAAAACTGTCCCCTACTCCCCTGAAGCTGGAAGCAGCCCGTTTCCCAACTTCCAGTGGGCCTGGTAAATCCATTTTTCGCCTTCCCTGAGGAGGGCTTTCACATGCCGGAAGATATGATTCCTCGTGCCACCTGTGGCACGCGTGTCATAGGTTTGCATCATGGCCCTATAGTCCCCTTTCTCAATCCTAGAAGCTTATGGCAGCTGCCTTTCATTTAGGACTCCGCATACATCATATGCATCATTAACAGTTAAGCTATGGAATCTCTTTTTCAAATTCAAGGTAATAAAAGTTTGTATTTATCTCTGTAGCGTGCTTCTATTTTTACACTCACACACAGAAACCCAATGCGATTGTCTTTCCAGAAGCTCCTCCTATTTCTCATTCAAGAGTAACCTGGGGAATGGAGACTATAGTCTCTAGTCTCCTTACCTTGTGCTGTAGGGAGGCAACTGGCTATATTTTAACACATATAGTTCTTGTGGGGTTCAGGGAAGAGTGACAGGAATGTCTTCTGTCTCCACGTTCTTCTGATGAATAGAAACTCTTCTCATGTTTGCTTTCCCTGTTAATTTATTTAATTAGCATATTTTCTGGAGAAAACATGCCTCTTGAAACTGGCTCACCAAGGCCAGCAGCAGGCAGAATTCCAACCATACACAATGGGGAATCAGCAGTAATCAGCAATACAATAGGTAATCAGCTGCAACAAAGAAATATCCAGCAACAACAGTTTTCACTTTCTTGCCACTTTTGCTCCCTCCTCCTCCTTCCTCCTCTTCTTCTTCCTCCTCCTCCTCAATTGAATCCTGTTCTCAAATTCCTATTTATTCTCCTATTCACTTGTTTGAAGGTGAAGATTCCCTCGTGCTAGTCATCCCCGACTCTAGGAGACAGTGCTCACCTCCGTTTCTAAACCAAAGAGCTAGCGCTATGGTCCATGGCCCGAAGGCACCACAGAACGCTGTTACCTTTTGTTCTGCCAGCGTGTTTCAACCACCCGTAATTACAGGGTAATTAGTCCAGGAAGACACACACCACACGATAAAAGGAAAACCCAAAAGTTTTTATAAACAGAAAAACAGAAACAGCTCCCTTTTTAAATGTCAAAGGGGCTTTCTGGGACATACAAGGCACAGGTTAAATGCAATCCAATTGCTCACCCAATAACTGGGAAATTGAGTCCAATTCTAAACTCCAGAGAGTCCACACACAATCTTGAACAGCACAAAAACCACGATCTTGATGAAATAATGAATCAGATAAACTGCCATGAGGCTAAAACACCAAGCTGCACTTTTATCTGTAGCACTAATTACAGCAGCCCCACCCAACCACAGGTGGCCTCATTTTCTCTTGTAATAATCCTTCAGTTGTTGTCTCCTATGAATCACTCTACGCATGCGTGGATGTGTCATTAATTCTTGTTCAGAATCCAGGGATGATACAGATGATTGATCTCCTCCTGGGATGTCTGCCAAACTCCCCTCTTCCCTGTCACTCACGCTTCCTTGGACAGAGGAGGCTTCATCGGCAGATTCCATCGGGAGCAAAACAGTTTCCCCCACATCCACCTGCACATTCCTTGGGGCAGGAGCTGGGCCAGAGCTAACCACAACACCTTCCCACTAAGGTGATCCCTATTTTTCTACTTGCATGTTTACATGCTTTCAAACTGCTAGATTGGCAGAAGCTGGGGCAAGTAATATGATATATGATATGATATGATATGATATATGACAAATGGTTATAAGTAACAGGAGCCTACTCCATTACACGGCACTAGGGATTCGAACCATCAATCTTATCAACAAGCTCAGCGTCTTAGCCACTAAGCCACTGCGTCCCCCTGTTCACTTGTTTAGTGGACAGAATGCAAAAACAGAATGCAAGAATTGGAGGATTTGGAGAACTTGAAATTGGACTAGATAAAATGCAATAGCATAGGAATGGAAGCTTTTCAAAAAGCGTTATTTATTGAATCAAATTGTTTCAAGTAAGACTCACTTATGCCGCCAGGCATGGGGGAGTTAAGATATTCCTTCCCCCTAGGCCATTACAAGTTATGCATGGTATGTTTGTGTGTATGTCTGGTTTTATAATAAGGGTTTTTAGTTGTTTTATTAATTGGATTGTTACATATTGTTTTTTTATCATTGTTGTTAGCCGCACCGAGTCTAAGGAGAGGGGCGGCATACAAATCCAATAAATAATAATAATAATAATGTAAATGGAAACTCTACACCTGGATACCATATGAAGGACAACATCTGAATTAAATAAGACTACATAATAGGAAACAAAAAACAGAGAAATGATATCTTGTCAGACAGGACATTTGCAGTGATTATGGAAAAGAAGGTGAATTACTAACCAAAAATATACAGGTTAAATTTATAAAATTAAAGAATAAGTGTGCCAACAAGATATATCATGAAAAGCTTGTAAAAAGAATATAAGGCTAATGTATGGAACAGGCTTACAGTAACTTAGGCAAAAGTAGAGAGAAATAAGAAACATCAACCTGAAAGTATTAAAAAAATTTCAAAGAGGGAAGGATCAAAAGGCTTTCAGAATAAGCTTATGTGATAGCCAGAGAAGTGTAAGTACCAAGAAGGATACATGAGTCAGTAGAGACTTTCAACATCAGACAAGAAAGGGCAAAATAATATATATATGTATACAGCCATCAAGAAAAAACAACAGTGAATAAATATAGCAAGAAAAAGAAAAGAAAGACCAGAAAAATCAGAGAATGTTATCGATCAGGGATGTCAAACTTGATTTCATTGAGGGCTGCATCAGGGTTGTTTTTGATCTCTGGGGGAGATGGGGCGGACGTGGCCAGCTTGACATTACTCATGTCGGGGGTGCAGTCATGGGCTTACCTAGGTATGCCCATGTTTCACCATCACTCCGCAGTCTGCATTGGCTGCCGATCAATTTCCGGTCACAATTCAAAGAGTTGGTTATGACCTTTAAAGCTCTTCATGGCACTGGACCAGAATATCTCCGGGACCGCCTTCTGCCGCACGAATCCCAGCGACCGATTAGATCCCACAGAGTGGGCCTTCTCCGGGTCCTGTCAACTAAACAATGTCGGTTGGTGGGCCCCAGGGGAAGAGCCTTCTCTGTGGCAGCTCCGACTCTCTGGAACCAACTCCCCCCAGAGATTAGAACTGCCCCTACTCTCCCTGCCTTCCGTAAACTCCTTAAAACCCACCTTTGCCGTCAGGCATGGGGCAACTGAAACACCTCCCCTGGGCATGTATAATTTATGCATGGTATGTTTGTGTGTGTGTTTGTTAGTAAATGGGGTTTATTTGGATTTGTCATGAATTGCTGTATCTTGTTGTGAGCCGCCCCGAGTCTGCGGAGAGGGGCGGCATACAAATCTAAATAATAAATAAATAATAAATAAATGGTGGTCCGAGTGCTTTGCAAAAAACAATGGGCTCCCGATCTCCGTTTTCGGCTATGACGGCCTCCTGCCATCCTCTGCCAATCCCTCCAGAGCTTCGTTTTCACTGACAGAGGCACGGTGGGCCAGTCCTTTGCTATTTCCAGGTTGGCTCCATGGGACAGCAGCCCTGTTATAGATAATTTGGCAATAGGCCTAGGATTATTAATGGAATAGTTTTCTTATAAGTACAGTAAATAGAAATACTATCCCGAAACGCTTTACAAATGGAATTGCATTTGCCGAAAGAGAATATATTAAGGAACCGACTCCATTAGAAAGTGTAATATGACAAGCAATAGGACATTTGTCAAAAATAAAAAGATGAGATGCAAATGAAGGGCCTTATTTAAAGGTAAAAAGAACAGAGGCTGTTAAAGTGCTAACAGTTTCCCGTGGACGAATTGAAAGAAGACTACGCGACCTAAGGTCTGAAACATTATATTTTATTTCGGTGACAGCATAACAATGAAAGGTGGGAAGGGAGAAAGAGCAAAAGGAAGAAGACGAAAAGCAAGAACATGGGATCACTCAATGTGATAAATGTTATCCGCCACTGTTTCTTCAAGGGAAATAATGTCAAAGGAACAGTGGTGGACAATATCTCATTGAATTATCCCACATGGGGCTACCTTTGAAAAGTGTTCAGAAACTTCAGATCGTGCAGAATGCAGTTGCGAGAGCAATCATGGGCTTCCCTAGATATGCCCATGTTACACCAACACTCCGCAGTCTGCATTGGTTGCCGATCAGTTTCCAGTCACAATTCAAAGTGTTGGTTATGACCTATAAAGCCCTTCATGGCACCGGGCCAGAATATCTCCGGGACCGCCTTCTGCCGCAAGAATCCCAGCGACCGATTAGGTCCCACAGAGTTGGCCTTCTCCGGGTCCCGTCAACTAAAGAATGTCATTTGGCAGGACGCAGGGGAAGAGCCTTCTCTGTGGCGGCCCCGATCCTCTAGAACCAGCTCCTCCCAGAGATTAGAACTGCCCCCACCCTCCTCGCCTTTCGTAAACTCCTTAAAACCCACCTCTGCCGTCAGGCATGGGGGAATTGAAACATCTCCCCTGGGCCTATACAGTTTATGTATGGTATGTTTGTGTGTATGTTTGCTTTTAATAATGGGTTTTTTAGTGTTTCTCTTAAATTATTAGATTTGTTATATATTGTTTATTATTGCTGTGAGCCGCCCCGGGAAGGGGCGGCATACAAATCTAATAAATAAATAAATAAATAAATAAATAAATAAATAAATAAATGAATGAATGAATGAATTAATGAATGAAATTCTCCTGCAGTGAGTTGGCCTGCAGTAAGTTGGTCATGGCAAGAGGGCCATGATGAGTTGGCCATGGCAAGATGTTCTTTCTTTCAAAGTGCCTAGCATGTACTTCTCCAATACAATTTTCACAGAGGTCCTTGTGAATTTTATTTAACGGCTTACAACACTTTCACAGTTGGAATGCATGGATTACGGTTCCCATAAGGTAATTAACTGGGTGAGATTTGCAGCTGATAACTTTGGGCTAACAACATGCTGGAGAAAGATGCCCTCACTCTCCCATACACATGTATAATTTTATTTATTTATTTATATCCTACTTTTATTATTTTTATAAATATTTCAGGGTGAACATACCCAACCTACCTTTCTCCTCTTATTTTCCCCACAACAACAACAACCCTATGGGTGAATTGAGCTGAGAGAGAGGGACTGGTCCCAAGTCACCCAGTTGGCTTTCAGAGCCAAGGTAGGATTTGAACTCATAGTCTTTTGCTCTCGAGCCTGGTGCTTTAACCACTAGGCCAAACTGGCTTTCCCAGAATATATATGAGAAGGTTGAATATTGGTTGAATATAACTCCGCATTGGCGACAGGAAGGGCGTTCAGCCAGTAAACACTCAACTCCATTCAGTTACCCATATTAGACCCTGAAAGAGATTATGGAGTCACTAAAAAAGGTGATATATTGGCTCTTCTAGGATATGTCTTCTGGTTGTGCATACTCTTTCGCTTGCAATGACTCTTTAAAAAAAGATGTAAACATTATTGGGTAGATAATTTAAAAATCTTGCCAAAAGAAACAGAAAGATGAATGCACTCAAATTTAAATGTGTGTAAAAGAAGAAAACGGTAATCCTTCGGAACTAAAAAAATATATCTGAAACCATCCATTCTGCGACCCACATAAAACAAAAACATACATTTGTTTTCTGCCCACCTGCCTTTTATTGCTTCATTCACTCTTCAAATGCCTGCAGACTGGAAAAATACCATAATAATGACTCCCCCCCCCCCTGGTTGGCATCAGCTGAATATTAATTACCATTGCTAACTGTGTAAGCAATACTTCCAGCTACATTGCCGTCTTTTGCTATCATTACAGTGTTTCAAAACGCCTGTGGTGATTCTGCATAATTCATTTCCCTCTTCTGGTCTGACTTCTGAGCACTGCAAATGAGAAGCTAATAAAAAATGAGAGTTAATCTGTACAGTGCTACAAGAGGAAGAACTGCTTGACTTTTTAATTCTGCTTCTTTGAAGATAGTATCATGGACATTGAATATTTGCAATGGAAATCGTGCAAAAAGTTTAATCATGTCTGCATTTTTAGCTCACTGGACGTTGCCGGCAAAAGATGGACGATGCCGGCAAAAGATGTTGGAACTAATAATGCTTTGGGTCTGTCCTATCTCCCAGTAAATTCCTCCCCTTCTCTTCCTCCCAGAAAGTGGGAGTCAAAGCCCATTAAAATGAAAGGGAGGCCAAGGGGTCAGCTTGCATGTTGAACACAATTAAAAACTTATGAAATAGCAGAAGGATAGAGAAGGAATGTGGATACGTGTGGACTTATAGTTGCCAGACTAGAATGAAAAGCAAAAATGTAATAGGAAGGAGTACTAATTTATGTCAAAGACACATAAAGACAAAAAACCCACTTTTGTTATAGACATGATGTACAGTGACAATGAAGGCTGTTGTTGTTGTTTTGTTATTTTTATTGTTATTGTTGTTATTGTTGTTGTTATTATTATTATTGAAATAAATTATTATTGAAATTATTGAAATAAATAAATAATAAATAAATAAATAATAAACATTGCTTCTTCATTGCTTATTTGACCCCTATGACAATCATTAAGTGTCGTGCCACATGATTCTTGACAAATGTATATTTTATTTTATATACGCTGAGAGCATATGCACCAAGACAAATTCCTTGTGTGTCCAATCACACTTGGCCAATAAAATTCTATTCTATTCTATTCTATTCTATTCTATTCTATGCTAAATGGGAATAAATGTCAATCATAGGGCAATAAAAAAACCAGCAACAGACAAAGTTTTCCAAGCCAGCAGTGACTGCTTTGAAAAACCAACTGAGCATGAAGACAGTAATTCTTCATTTCTCCATTTTTGGTATTTAGAAGAATAATTACCAGGATTTGAATGTTTTATCTAGAAATCAGTGCCAGGTGCCGGTGACAGTCTTATTAATGAGGGAGGCCTGAGTTCATTCGGACGCAATATGTATTCTCTGCATTAATATTCTGCAGTTGTCTAAATCTGTGAAATTGTTTTTTGGTTTTAAAACACACACACACACAAAGTGCAAACACATTAAAAAAAAAACTTCCTAATGAGATATTTTTATGCAAGGAGAAACAAAATTATCACGGACCATAAGCCTTCTCATAGTTCCAGCATCCAGCATAACAACAAATGAATTAGAAGAGGACAAATGAACTACAGTAGTCCCTCACCTATCGCTGGTGTTACGTTCCAGACCTGGCCGCGATAGGTGAAATCCGCGATGGGGAATTTATCGACTGATAGTACTTATTTAAGTATTTATATTGTAATTGTTTGGTAAGTTTTCATTGTTTTAAGTGTTTATAAACCCTTCCCACACAGTATTTATTTTAGATACAGTATTTAAATACAGTATTTACAATTTTAGATATATTTTTTTTTAAAAAAAACCCTGCCGATCGAGTTCGGCGGGCTGTTTAAATCTGCCGATCGACTTCCTCAGAAACCCGCGATGAAGTGAAGCCGCAGTAGGTGAAGCGCGGTATAGCGAGGGACTACTGTATTAAGGAGGGGAAAATATGCTACTTATTTGTGCACCTTTCTCAGCGTACCAACCTATGCACAGTACCTGCACATTCCTATTTTAAGAGTATATACTGACACGTGAAACGTGGCTTGGAGCAGATGTTGATGCTTCCCTGATACTGTGCTTCTTCTACATTATATAGAGGGAGATTGTGATCCCCTTATATAGAGCGCTGGTGAGACCACATTTGGAGTACTGTGTTCAGTTCTGGAGACCTCACCTACAAAAAGATATTGACAAAATTGAACGGGTCCAAAGATGGGCTACAAGAATGGTGGAAGGTCTTAAGCATAAAACGTATCAGGAAAGACTTAATGAACTCAATCTGTATAGTCTGGAGGACAGAAGGAAAAGGGGGGGGACATGATTGAAACATTGAAATACGTTAAAGGGTTAAATAAGGTTCAGGAGGGAAGTGTTTTTAATAGGAAAGTGAACACAAGAACAAGGGGACACAATCTGAACTTAGTTGGGGGAAAGATCAAAAGCAACATGAGAAAATATTATTTTACTGAAAGAGTAGTAGATCCTTGGAACAAACTTCCAGCAGACGTGGTTGGTAAATCCACAGTAACTGAATTTAAACATGCCTGGGATAAACATATATCCATTGTAAGATAAAATACAGGAAATAGTATAAGGGCAGACTAGATGGACCATGAGGTCTTTTTCTGCCGTCAGTCTTCTATGTTTCTATGTTTTTATACGGGTGGATGATATCTATGGATTAGGCCAGGAATCTTGTGTATTAAGTACTTAAAGTGTTGCTTGAATTCATATACTGTAATACAATAAGTCATAATGTAATTCTCTGTTCTTAGCTTAGCATATTGTGTAAATTAAGATAATGAGGTGAACTATCTTTTAATAGCCAGATTCACACTTGTGCTTCTAGGAAGTTTGCAATGGTCTGATGCCAATTTATTTTTTGGTTCCCCAGGTCTGGAGATTCAGGTCCTTTAAAAAAGAAATAAATCTCATCTTAAATCCATTTTAGGACTCAAACAAGCTTTTTCTTATGATTCTTGTGGAGAAATAGCCTTTGTATTTTTAGCAACTGGGTTGAAAAGAATCCAGGAACTATAAAAAGAAGATTTGGAGACTACACATTACCTTGGGAGCTCAAATTGTTCATTTTGTTTTACATTTTATTATGAATAATTAATTCAGCTGTATCTTAAACACAAAACTATGATGACTCAAACTGTGGCCAGATATTTATTTATTTACAAAATTTGTTGGCCATCCCAATTGGTTTAAAATTGTGTGGTGGATAAGAAAGTACAAGTGTAAAGTTAATCAAGTTAAGTTAGTCAAAACATGGCCAAAGATTTCAGATAGGAATTTCTTCAAAGGAAATGGTATATTATTAGACTAAACAATATGTAGAAACTAGTTGAAGAGGTCGTGCAAGAGAAACAAGAACAGATCTTTAGCTGAAATATATTATTATAAGAAACACAACATCTTCCCAAGCCACAAATTATTAGAGATCAGATTGCCACAGAGTTATGATGGTGGGCATAATAGGAAGTTTGTTTGTTCACCGCCTATTATTTCACAATTACACAATCTAATAACCTAAGTTAGCACTTTTAGCTTGTAAACTGATATTTAGTACTGGCTCAAATGATTCATAACTTTGGAGCAGTGGTGAAATCCAATGTTTTTTAACTACCAGTTCTGTGGGCGTGGCTTGATGGGTGTGGTATGGCTTGGTAGGCATGGCAGGAGAAGGGTACTGCAAAATCTCCATTCCCACCCCACTCCAGGGGAAGAATACTGCAAAATCCCCATTCCTTCCCTATTCCTGGGGGAAGGATATTGCAAAATCTCCATTCCCACCCCATTCTGGGGCCAGCAAGAGGTGGTACTTGCCAGTTCTCTGTTCTGTTATCGGTTCTCCGAACTACTCAAATTTCCACTACCGGTTCTCCAGAACCTATCAGAACCTGCTGGATTGCACCCCTACTCTGGAGAGAATGCAGTTTGCTTTCATAGGATCTTGGCTGGCCATCTGGTTTTGAAAGAAGGGAAGAAAATAAAACATATGCATATTTCCAGAAACTAAATATATCTCATGATTGCTTCCTGGTTATTACATAGCTGCTAAGTAGCAGAAGTGCAAAAATATCTCCCTTGAAATTATTGACCATATCTCGTCAAAAAATAATGGAGAATTGATTAAACAACAGATGTGCATTTGACCGGACTGTAGATATACATAATTTGGGTCAGTGTGATACAATATAGGAAACGCTATTCCAAACAGCTAATCATGCCCTCCATGAAGATACTCCATTCCATTTCTCTCACGTGCCCGTTTCCCTCTTACAGATTAAAATATTACCTTTCTGGTACATCTGATAGAAATTTCAATTTATTTTATTTATTTTTATTTATTCGATTTTGATGCCGCCCTTCTCCTTAGACTCAGGGCAGCTTACAACATGTTAGCAATAGCACTTTTTAACAGAGCTAGGCTATTGCCCCCCACAATCTGGGTCCTCATTTTACCCACCGCGGAAGGATGGAAGGCTGAGTCAACCTTGAGCCGGTGATGAGATTTGAACCGCTGAACTTCAGATCTATAGTCAGCTTCAGTGGCCTGCAGTACAGCACTCTACCTGCTGCGCCACCCCGGCTCATTATTATTTGTATTTGTACCATTCTTTGTACCATTCTGAAGGTACAAGAGAAAAACAACTTCATCTGAAAATATGAAATGCAGTTAGAAATGAGTTTTTAGTTTTAGATGTGGATTCAATCAATGGTTTGAGAAACCAGTTTTCTCCATTTTGGCATGCTATGGTTTGTCTGAACTCCAGGAAATTATGAGAAGGCAAAAAAGCAACCTGTAAATTGGCCCCAATTCCTGAATTTAGGGTCTCATTATGTGAGGGACAATCTATTTCACTGATGGTAACCTTTTTGGCGCTCACGTGCAAATGCACACAAGTGTGCCCAATCACCAAAAGGCAACATGAATTCACCCTGCGCATGTACCCCACCCCCACGCATGCATGCCCATTCCCTCAGCATGTGCCCTCCTATGTATGTATCCCAGCCCCTGTTTTGGCTTCCAGGTTGGTGCAGGTAGCTTTTCAGACCCAAAACAGGGCATGGGGGTTGGGACTTGCAATCTCCACACTCGCCCCTCCGCCTATGCGCACCCAGGCTTTTTCCTTCATTCCTGCCTTCTCCAAACTCCAGATTTCCCTGTGAGCGCATGCTTTCTCCTCCATTCCTGCATTCTCCAATCTCCACAGTTTATCCCTGTGTGCCTAGGCTTTCTCCTCCATTCCTGACTGCTCCAATCCAAGACTAGCTGGCCAGCGGGAGGAGCTGGGCTGGGGCAACGGCTGGCGTGCTCACAGAGAGGGCTCTGCATGCCACCGGTGGCACACGTACAGTAGCTTCGCCATCACGGAACTATTTCAATATGAACTTTTGTAGACACCGAGAGCTGTCCCACCTTTGAAATAAATAATTATTTCTCAAAATCTATTTCAATATTTATTTATTTATTTATTTATTTATTTATTTATTGGATTTGTATGCTGCCCCTCTCCAGAGACTCGGGGCGGCTAACAGCGACAATAAAACAGTGTACAATAGTAATTTGGTATTGATGATTAAAAATCAATTAATATAAAAACCAAACATATATACATACATACCATGCATAGAATTGTAAAGGCCTAGGGGGAAAGAGTATCTCAATTCCCCCATGCCTGGCGGCAGAGGTGGGTTTTAAGTTGTTTACGAAAGGCAAGGAGGGTGGGGGCAGTTCTAATCTCTGGGGGGAGTTGGTTCCAGAGGACCGGGGCCGCCACAGAGAAGGCTCTTCCCCTGGGTCCCGCCAGGCGACATTGCTTAGTTGACGGGACCCGGAGAAGATCCACTCTGTGGGACCTAACTGGTCGCTGGGATTCGTGCAGCAGAAGGCGGTCCCTGAGGTAATCTGGTCCGGTGCCATGAAGGGCTTTATAGGTCATAACCAACACTTTGAATTGTGACCGGAAACTGATCGGCAACCAATGCAGATTGCGGAGTGTTGGTGTAACATGGCATATTTGGGAAAGCCCATGATTGCTCTCGCAGCTGCATTCTGCACGATCTGAAGTTTCCAAACATTTTTCAAAGGTAGCCCCATGTAGAGAGCGTTACAGTAGTCAAGCCTCGAGGTGATGAGGGCATGAGTGACCGTGAGCAGTGACTCCCGGTCCAAGTAGGGTCGCAACTGGTGCACCAGGCGAACCTGGGCAAACGTCCCCCTCGCCACAGCTGAAAGATGTTTCTCTAATGTGAGCTGTGGATCGAGGAGGACGCCCAAGTTGCGAACCTTCTCTGAGGGGGCCAGTGATTCTCCCCCCAGGGTAATGGACGGACAGATGGAGTTGTCCTTGGGAGGTAAGATCCACAGCCACTCCGTCTTGTCTGGGTTGAGTTTGAGCTTGTTGACACTCATCCAGGCCCTAACATCCTCCAGGCACCGGCCCATCACTTCCACTGCTTCGTTGGCTGGACATGGGGTGGAGATGTATAACTGGGTATCATCGGCGTATTGATGATACCTCACCCCATGCCCTTGGATGATCTCACCTAGCGGTTTCATGTAGATATTAAATAGCAGGGGGGAGAGGACTGACCCCTGAGGCACCCCACAAGGGAGAGACCTAGAGGTCGACCTCTGATCCCCTACTAACACCGACATGAACTTTTGTAGACACTGAAAGCTGTCCCACCCTTGAAATAAATAATTATTTCTCAAAATCTATTTCAATATGAAATTTTGTAGACACTGAAAGCTGTCCCACCCTTGAAATAAATAATTATTTCTCAAAATCTATTTCAATATGAACTTTTGTAGACACTGAGAGTTGTCCCACCCTTGAAATAAATAATTATTTCTAAAAATCTATTTCAATATGAACTTTTGTTCGACACTGAGAGCTGTCCCACCTTTGAAATAAATAATTATTTCACAAAATCTACTTGCAGGCGCCATGGGAGAATGACTTCTCTCTAAGCAAGGGAATATACTTTCTTTTTCCATTTTTAGAAAAGAAGTCAAGCTCTTCCATCAATTAATGTCAACAGTGACTTTTAAGAGATTCTTGTTAGCTGCTTGGGACAAAGGAGATACATAAAATCATAAAAATGACTCATCCGAAATATGAGGCATTAGCATCAATATATGAGAGTTTGAACTTGAGTAGAGGACTGAACAACAAATGATGCTCATGTCCTTGTACCTGTTTATCACAATTGCTACTTTTGACACTGAGCAAGATTCTGAAGTAAAACATTACTTCCTTACAGGCCTATATAATTTATGTATGGTGTGTTGTGTGCATGTTTTTTAAATTATGGGTTTTTAACTTCGTATTATTAGATTTGTATTGTACATTGTTTCTATCACTGCTGTGAGCCGCCCCGAGTCTACGGAGAGGGGCGGCATACAAATTTAATAAATAAATAAAATAAATAAATAAATAAATTACTTGTGGTCACTTGCACTTCACTATTGCTTCCCATATTATCTGGAGAATGCATTGCATTGAACAACGAGCAATATTTGGATTTAAGCAAATATAACTACAGTGCCCATTCAGTTCTCCAAACAAAATTAAAGAAGTTCAGGAAGAGAAAGATGGAGGATGAATGAAAGGCAAGAAGTACAGTAAAAGAGCAACACGTGATGGCCTATTTCCTATTCAATTTTGATTAAAAAAACACTTGAACATAGCAAAAGCTCTTAGCTAAGAGAACTAAAGTTACACCACAGAGTAAAATCCAGATCTCTGCTGTGAACCTTAATGAGGGCCAGTGGTTAGTCAAATTCATTTCATAGGTTTGGTTTCATACCTCAGTAGGTAGGTGCATCTGACTGATCTAGCTTGGACTTGAAAGCAGATTCAGTCTTATTAGCAAGTGCTTTACAGTCCTCTCTAAGCGGTTTACAGAATCAGCATATTGCCCCAACAATCTGGGTCCTCATTTTACCCACCTTGGAAGGATGGAAGGCCGAGTCAACCTTGAGCCGGTAGTGAGATTTGAACTTCTGAACTGCAGCTAGAAGTTAGCTGAAGTAAACTGCAGTGCTGCACTCTAACCACTGCGCCACCCTGGCTCTTAGAGGAGAGAGTGCTAAATAATATAATTTGAATTCCTTTAAATTGGTAGGAGAATGCTGATAGATTATTACTTTGGTTTTTATTCTTATCAAGATAGCAGACTTTCATAAAGCTGGCACTGGCAAAATGTTTACATCCTATTGTTTTTAAAAAACAGTTGTTTCCATATAGTAACTAGGAACTAAATTTAAGATTACCTCTGATAAAGGTAACATGGATTGTGTTTTAACATTAAAGGTACAACAACAATAGCTGCAATTAGCAATTTTTTGGAGATGACATTAAGTATTAAAGCAGGGAAAATTAATCATTAATATTTTACTAAAGCTTTCAACTTCTGTATTGTTCAGCACACCGTCTTCTGGGAGAATGCCAAATGTATAAAAAATACCATTGTACAGTATCAAAGGAGAAGTAAAAAGGGGGATAATTAATTATACCTTAATTTCTTTTTAATAAATATAATTCAAGACAGAGGAACTTAAGTGCGTTATTCCTTTTTGCAGTTCTTTTACTAGCTCAGATTTGCTTAAATTCTATAAGAATTTATGTATTTTCTTATATGTATTGGGACTGTAATTTCTAGGCGTTGCTGTCAATGTGATATGTCTGTCAGCTTTGGAAGCCATATTAGCATCAGAAGTTTCCACGCTACCCCATTCTTGTGCTTGAGAAATTAGATGGGGAGATTTAGTAGAGCAGTGTTTTTCAACCAGTGTGCCGCGGCACACTAGTGTGCCGTGAGACATGGTCAAGTGTGCCGCGAAGCTCAGAGAGAGAAAGAAAGCAAGAGAGAGAGAAAGAAAGAGAAAGAAAGAGAGAGAAAGAGCGAGCGAAAGAGAAAGAGAAAAAGAGATAGAGAAATAAAGCGAGAGAGAGAGAAAGAGAAGGAAAGAAAGAAAGAGAGAGAAAGAGAGAGAGAGAGAGAAAGAGAACAAGAGAGAAAGAGAGCGAGAGAGAGCGAGAGAGAAAGAGAAAGAAAGCAAGAGAGAGAAAGAGAGAAAGAGAGGGAGGGAAGGAGAGAGAGAGAAAGGCATAGAGGGAGGTAGGGAGGGAGAGAGAAAGAGAGCAAAAAAGAGAGGAAGGAAGGAAGAAAAGAGGGATGGAGAAAGAAAGAAAGAAAGAAAGAAAGAAAGAGGAAGGAAGGAAGGGATAGAAAGAGGGAGAGAGAAATAGAGTGAAAGGGAGGAAGAGAGAGAGAGAGAATTTTTTTGTCCAAACTTTTTTTAGCCCCCCCACCCCGCTCAATGTGCCTCAGGATTTCGTAAATGTAAAAAATGTGCCACAGCTCAAAAAAGGTTGAAAATTACTGTAGTAGAGGGATAGCATTCTTCTGTTTAGTCAAGGTTGTGGTCTTCCTGCACTTGGAGGAGGAGGAGTTGAAAAGATGAAAGTCGGGACGGATGGTGATTGGACCATGTGATGGACTGATGGGTGCAGGGTTTGCGGTTTTGATTTACTGAGAGAAGACCTAGAGCTCTCAGATTCAGGCTTTCCCAGATGTGCAGTATGCCTAGTCTAATAAATGGGAACTTGGAGGAAAAAAAATAGAGGGATGAAGGAGAATATTGTGTTAACACCCCTGCTTCATTCGTAAAGTCCTCCCAAAATGCTCCGAAGGGAAACATTTGCTTATCGTATTTTTCAGAGTATAAGACACACCTTTTTCCTCCCTAAAAGAGGCTGATAATTAGGGTGCATCTTATACTCTGAAAGTAGCTTTACCTGCCCAACTAGCTGCTAATGATCTTCCCAGCTATAACCTTGCAGGAACTTTCATTGTTTCTCTCTGCCAAGAATGTTTTCCAAGCCCTAAGTCTTTGCAGCGTTTTTTTCATTGCTCTAACTTGCTCCGAATAAGTTTCTTTCCAGCCCTAACCAGGTGCTAACAATGTTTCCAGCTCTTATTGGCTTGCAAGCTCTTTCATTGTTACTCTCTACAAAGAATGTTTTCTGTTTTTGTTTTTCATTCTCTATTTGCTTTGAATGTTTCTTTCCAGCCCTAACCAGGTGCTAACAATGTTCCCAGCTCTTACCGGCTTGCAAGCTCTTTCATGGTTACTCTCTGCAAAGAATGTTTTCCAAGCCTTAAGTCTTTCCAGGGTTTTTTTTCATTGCTCTAACTTGCTCTGAATAAGTTTCTTTCCAGTCCTAACCAGGTGCTAATAATGCAAGCTCTTACTGTCTTGCAAGCTTTTTCTTTGTTACTCTCTGAGAAGAATGTTTTCCAATCCCTAAGTCTTTGCAGGGTTTTTTCATTGTTACTCTCTCTGAATAAAGTTTTTTTAAAGCTCTAACCAGGGGATAAAATAATGTGCTGGCTAAGGACACTAGCCAAATGAATACCTGGTAAGCAGATTATTGTCATATACTGTTTTATTACTGTTGTTAGCCACCCTAAGTCTGCGGAGAGGGGCGGCATACAAATCCAATCAATCAATCAATCAATCAATCAATCAATAAATAAATAAATAAATAAATAAATAAATGAGGGTCTCATGTGCCAGCCATTCCCATATGGAAGTTGATGTGATGATATGCACATCTGTATTATCAGCACATCTGACAATTTGAATAACTACAAATATGTAGTTATTAAGGAAAAGCACCAAATAAAATTTTGCAGAAGCTTAAGCCTGGAAAAATCCTTCCACTTAAAAAACAAACACAAACCAAAATAATATTCTGTAAATAATGTGTCCTAGATGATTTTCCAGCAATGGGTGAGCAAGGAAGATTCTCTCCTGAAGGTACACTTCTTAACATAAATTAATTTAGCTGGCTAGAGAACAATTCAATACCTTTGCAGTTTATTGTTATTTTTTTATTTCTTTCCTATCAATTTGGCTTTCTACAGCTGTCAGGACAGCTTGCAACAAGAATATAAAATAAATCGCAGTTGAAAGAAACAACAGAAATACAAGGTAAAAATACCATAAAAATAGCAATAAAACTTTTCTAATAACAGCCGAGTACCAAATTGTGCATGCATTAATGGCTCATGCATTAATTAGGGTATATTCCAGAAACTTCACAAAGTGAGGATACTGAAAACAAAACGCTTAATTGCACAAGAATTGGGGGGTGGACAATAGAGTTTGGGGGGCTTTTTTTTGCAGGGTGAGGAAGAAGAGAGAAGCTCCTAAAACCTTTTCCCCCCTCTCAGCCATAATCCTGTGCAGTAACAAGTTGATAAAACCTTTCTTTTAATAAAGCAAACTATAAATGTATAGTTTTATTTTTTTTAAAAAACATGTATGAATTATTGCATTCATTTTCCGACAAAGACATTGTCATCCAAACCAGAAAATGGAGATTAGGATCTCACTGGGATACAGCTTCTTAACAGACCTATTTCCCTGTTTCATGTCAGCACCTCCATCTGTTATGGAACATGATGCATTATTATGTCTTTGTCTTTATGCTAAGCCTATTAGACAAGAGGGGAACAAAACCTCTGCAAAGTTTTACTGGGCAGGTGTTTCTGTTTAATTCCTATTGCGGATAGGTTTTATGAGTTCCATGGGAGCAATTTTTATATTAGCATTTTCTATTTTGTAAAAACTCCCCCCACACCCCCTATTATGTCAGTATGATACCATTACACCGATGCTTATTCTTTTTAATCTGACAGCAAAATTTGATATAATTGATCGTCAGGTACAGTTATAATGATAGAAGAGAATATTTGCTGCCTAGGGTTGACTTGTAAGATTCTTGGTACTCTCCGAGCTTGATTTAATTTAATTTGATTTAATTGACTTCTATACTGCCCAATCCCATGGGATTCAGGGCGGTTTATAACAATGTAAAATACAATACAATGATAAAAAAGTCAAATATTAACTACTAAAAAACAGTAAAACCCCATTATAAAACTCAATAAAACTTTTCCAATCAGAACAAACATACATACCAAAAAACCCACACTTTGGCCGTGACAAGATGGTAGTATTCATGGCCCCCAGGCCTACTGGCAAAGCTAGGTCTTCACAGCCTTTCCGAAGGCCAGTACAGTGGGAGCAGTATGGACATGGGGGAGGGGGGGAGTTGGTTCTATAGAGTTGGGGCAGCCACAGAAAAGGCCCTCCCGCAGTCCCACAGACATTTCATTACCAAACTAGATTACATCATCAGTGCTAGGTAGAAGAAGCCGTTGAAATGTCTGCAGGAAAACCACCATGTTCATAGACCACCAAGAACCCCAAAGGTACAGCTACCCAAGTTATGTTCCTGGTTATCTCCAAGCACCTGATTAGTTCAGTTCTTTTTATCCACCCACACTTTTGCACTATTGCTTGGCAGATTAAAATCCCAAATATTTCTCTTTATAGAAGTAAAAAAAAAATATCAGGAATCACCTTTTCCAACTAAAACATTTTATGAAAAGGAATCAAATGCTGCATTTTTCCTTTGATCTATACTGCACTATACTGATCTATACTGCACTATACTGCACTATCCTTTGATCTATACTGCACTATACTGCACTATCCTTTGATCTATACTGCACTATACTGCACTATCCTTTGATCTATACTGCACTATACTGCACTATCCTTTGATCTATACTGCACTATACTGCAGTATAGATCTATACTGCACTATACTGCACTATCCTTTGATCTATACTGCACTATACTGCACTATCCTTTGATCTATACTGCACTATACTGCACTATCCTTTGATCTATACTGCACTATACTGCACTATCCTTTGATCTATACTGCACTATACTGCAGTATAGATCTATACTGCACTATACTGCAGTATAGATCTATACTGATCTATACTGCACTATACTGCACTGCACTGTGGCAGTGAAAATGATAGTGATTTTATCTTTCATCCTGACATACAGTATATATCCTCCCTTTTAGTTATTTGCCAATCTTAAAATGAAATGGCTTGGTGCTATTTTTCTAGTCTGCCAAACTAGATTACAGAATTAAAATGATAATATCTTTCCGTTCAATAGAAGTTGCTCTTGTCTGAATGACTTCCACTGGTTGCAATTCAAAATGTCTTCTACCTAGGAATTATACTTTTAATGTACCTAGGAATTCACAATTTGTATGTGGATATACAGTACATTCATTCAACCTGCATATGCAATTTTATGAACACTAAAGCTATCTAATTATTTTATGAACAGCAGATTTTCTAGATGTGTTAAGAAATAGTTAAGAAAAAGTTAAGGGGAGGTGAAAGGAAAGACAAGAAGATGATCAGAAGTAAGGTAAATGGATGCATTTTCGGTAGCTATGGCTACACTCTTGGAAGACCTAAAAGACCAAGTTAAGAACAAATCATTATGGGGGGGGGATTTATTTATGTGATTGTGAAGAAGTTAACAGCAGCGTTATAGAACATAATCATTATCCATCATCATTACCACAGGCACAGTGGTACCTCAATATCCATCATTAATTGGTTCTGGAGGCACATTGAGTACAAAAAAAAACGATGAACAACAAACACATTTTTCCCATAAGGAATAATGTAATGAGTGCCAAGAAATCCAATGTCAACAAGTTATAACTTGTGCATTGTACCACAACAAAAATTTCAGGTCAAAATGACTTCCAAAACAGTACAGTACCAAGGTACCACTGTATTTTGTTACACAATCTACCCTGAATAGGAACTAAAGAGCAATAAAAAGGGAATGTCATAAATTGGTATTTCTCTGTTATCTCAGGAAATCCTGTTATTTTGTGATCACAATTTGAAATTATTAAAACACTGCCTATTTTCCTAAGATGCAGCTGAATGTACATAGTTGTACTTAAGCACACAGGACTCTTGCCAAATTTGGGGTTCTGTTTATTTAAACTTCAGATCGTGCAGAATGCAGCTCCGAGAGCAATCATGGTCTTTCCCAAAAATGCCCATGTAACACCAACACTCCACAGTTTGCATTGGTTGCCGATCAGTTTCCGGTCACAATTCAAAGTGTTGGTCATCACCTATAAAGATGGCACCGGACAGGACTATCCCAGGGACTGCCTTCTGCCGCATGAATCCCAGCGATCAGTTATGTCCCAAGAGTAGGCCTTCTCCGGGTCCCGTCAACAAAAGAATGTTGTTTGTTGGGGCCCAGGGGAAAAGCCTTCTCGGTGGCGGCCCCGGCCCTCTGGAACCAACTCCCCCCGGAGATTAGAATTGCCCCCACCCTTCTCGCCTTTCGCAAGCTCCTTAAAACCCACCTCTGCCGTCAGGCCTGGAGGAACTGAGATATTCTTTCCCCCTAGGCCTTTACAATTATGCATGGTATGTTTGTTTGTATGGATGTTTGGTTTTACAATAAGGGTTTTTAATTGTTTTAGTATTGGATTTACATGCTGTTTTTATTACTGTTGTTAGCCGCCCTGAGTCTATGGAGAGGGGCGGCATACAAATCCAATAAATAAATAAATAAATAAATAATAAAGGAAGGAACTGTTCTATCCCAATATTTGTTTTACATGCAATCCCTTTCACTGAAAGAATCTATATGCCTTTAGGATTTCTCAGCTTTTCATATTTTGTATATGGTTATCCATCAACCTTTGCTTTGTCACATTAATTTATAGTATCTTAAATTAAATACTAAATTACATTGAAACATATATTTGTAAATATGTTATCTCTCAAAATATTAATTTAAACTCTTTTTTTTTCTAGGAGGAAGCTGACAGCTCTGTTGAAACAGGTGGAAAACATGGAAATTAGTGGCTAACTATGTTTTGGGAAAGAATAATCAAATTAATTTGCATCAATATTAATAAAACTTGAATTCTGTAAACATCCTTATTCAGGAGAATTTGCATTTATGAAGATTAATTAATTAGGCTCACATCACCAGATTCCTTATGACACCTCTGTAAGATATTATTTGTGGAGTTGAAGTCAATGCATTTTCAATCTTTTTGAAATAAATACTGAGCAAAAAAAGACTAGCTATATCATCTATACATTATCTTGTGCAGCCATCTTATTAGAAGATGTAATTTGTGCAAAAAGACATCAGTGTAATGCTGTCTTAGGAAAAATTGGCTGCATTAGCACAATTTCTAGATGATATCACATACAGTAGTGGCTAAGATTACAATTCTATAAACACTTATCTGGGTATAATAGCCACTGAATTCAATGGATGTTACTTCTAAGTGTATTATATGACATTTATTTATTTATTCAATTTTTATGCCGCCCTTCTCCTTAGACTCAGGGTGGCTTACAACATGTTAGCAATAGCACTTTTTAACAGAGCCAGCATATTGCCCCCACAATCCGGGTCCTCATTTTACCCACCTCGGAAGGATGGAAGGCTGAGTCAACCTTGACATATGAAATGTTCTATCAGAAAACTGTTGGGCAACTGTATTTGGGACAGCAGCTTTTCTACAAGGTCTGGGGCTTTTAGAAAGGTAAACTTAGAATACCTTTTGGACCATGCAAAATCTTATATGTTCTAAAACATACAATTTAGTGTCATGTAGGGACAATGAAAGATTCAGGTCAAGGATTTATCTGTACTTGTTTGGAGACTTTAGTTGATTTGTGTGCTGCAGTAATGCCATGTATTTTAATAAATAATTAGCTACAGTATTTCCAAATGTTTTTGACTTATAGTCGTGTTATCCTTTTCAAAGCTTGTGTTGGTTGTGATATAGTGCGGGTGAGGGGTTAGGCATTTTTGATAAAGTTGTAGGGGTTTGCCATTTTACTGTAATATGTTGTATAAGCAGTCTGCTTGACTTTCTTGTATTTATTTATTTATTTATTTATTTATTTATTTATTTATTATTTGATTTGATTTGATTTGTATGCTGCCCCTCTCCGCAGACTCGGGGCGGCTAACAACAATAATAAAAACAGCATGTAACAATCCAATACTAAAACAACTAAAAAACCCTTATTATAAAAGCAAACATACATACAAACAAACATACCATGCATAAAATTGTAAAGGCCTAGGGGGAAAGAATATCTCAGTTCCATGCCTGGCGGCAGAGGTGGTTTTTAAGAAGCTTACAAAAGGCAAGGAGGGTGGGGCAATTCTAATCTCTGGGGGGAGTTGGTTCCAGAGGGCCGGGGCTGCCACAGAGAAGGCTCTTCCCCTGGGTCCTGCCAAATGACATTGTTTAGTTGACGGGACCCG
Organism: Erythrolamprus reginae; assembly: GCF_031021105.1. Classification (NCBI taxonomy): domain Eukaryota; kingdom Metazoa; phylum Chordata; class Lepidosauria; order Squamata; family Dipsadidae; genus Erythrolamprus; species Erythrolamprus reginae. Next base: position 95,179,055 of record NC_091954.1, read on the forward strand.
GAGAAGGCCCACTCTGTGGGACCTAACTGGTCGCTGGGATTTCTGCAGTGCTTTTGAATAATCAATACCCAGTCAACAACTAAAAACCCACACACAACAGGCATCATAGAATAGCCCAAAGTACACATTCTAGTAGAGAGAAGTTCCCTCAAGATGGGCTCCAGAATGAGTCTAAAAGCTTGGAAGACTAACCTCTGCTCCTGGTAACCAATCCAGATTGGATCCTTCATGATCTGAATAATGTTCTTACGTAGCTCCTCTTGTGGGTTGTTTATTTATATTATTTTATGTTTTCATTTTATTGTGATTGTGGATGTTTTAACTGTAATTGCATATTTTATCATGAGTTACCAAGAATCCTTTGGGGTTGTGATAGAATGTAAATGTAATGGATAAGTAAACAAATAAGTAAAATACGTGTTGCTGGATTGCGGGCCAAATTTCAGTACTATTACTTACTTACTTACTTACTTACTTACTTACTTACTTACTTACTTACTTACTTACTTACTTACTTACGTATTGGATTTATATGCTGCCCCTCTCCGAGGATTCTGAGGATGATTGCTACTACTTGTTTTCGGAGAAAAATGAGGAATTCTCCTGCTTGCCCTTTTCAGAGCATTTCTGATCAATATTTAAAGGTCACAGGACAAAGTCTAAAGATTTGTTAAATAAATAGTAGTAAATAAATAGTATGCAGTCAACATTACAGTAATAAAAATTTTAACAGAATAACTCTGGGTTTGGGATCTTCTAAAGAAAAAGACTGTAAACCCATCCCCCTAAAAATCAAGAGGCAGCCTGTTATGGGGCTCTTCCAAACTACAAATGGAATATTGCAAGTTGTTGTTACCACTTGGGATTCTTTTATCCTAATGTTTGCACACTAATAGCAGGACTTTATATATTTATATTTCGGAGTTTTCGGAGAGGGGCAGCATACAAATCTAATAAATAAACAAGTCTTCCCTTCTTTCTTATCTTCTTAAGTTAGTTGGAACAGGGTAGAATTCTTTCCTACTACTTCTGGTTAAAGCTTGATTAAAAGAGCATTTGGTAAAATTCTATGGAATGAATTATAGAAAACAAAAAAAGTGGGGGAGATGAAAGTAGAATACATTTATAGTGGATGAATGTGTGTGATATGCGTGCATTTTTGTACATGTATGTATGAAGGGAAAAATATCCCTACATTTTTAGAAGTTTCCCCCTTTTAAAAAAAAACCGCCCTCTCAATTTTTACTTAATTTGTAGAACCAGATATTTAACTTTACCTATATCACTAAATATAATCTGATATCACTAAATATCAGTATCATCTGAAATGGTGCTGGGAAAAATCTTGGAGGGCTGAGGCTTTGATCCTGCTCCAAATAATTGATATTTTTATCAGAAACATAGAAACATAGAAGACTGACGGCAGAAAAAGACCTCATGATCCATCTAGTCTGCCATTATACTATTTCCTGTATTTTATCTTACAATGGATATATGTTTATCCCAGGCATGTTTAAATTCAGTTACTGTGGATTTACCAACCACGTCTGCTGGAAGTTTGTTCCAAGGATCTACTACTTCTTTCAGTAAAATAATATTTTCTCATGTTGCTTTTGATCTTTCCCCCAACTAACTTCAGATTGTGTCCCCTTGTTCTTGTGTTCACTTTCCTATTAAAAACACTTCCCTCCTGAACCTTATTTAACCCTTTAACATATTTAAATGTTTCGATCATGTCCCTCCTTTTCCTTCTGTCCTCCAGACTATACAGATTGAGTTCATTAAGTCTTTCCTGATACGTTTTATGCTTAAGACCTTCCACCATTCTTGTAGCCCGTCTTTGGACCCATTCAATTTTGTCAATATCTTTTTGTAGGTGAGGTCTCCAGAACTGAACACAGTACTCCAAATGTGGTCTCACCAGCGCTCTATATAAGGGGATCACAATCTCCCTCTTCCTGCATGTTATACCTCTAGCTATGCAGCCAAGCATCCTACTTGCTTTTCCTACTGCCCGACCACACTGCTCACCCATTTTGAGACTGTCAGAAATCACTACCCCTAAATCCTTCTCTTCTGAAGCTTTTGCTAACACAGAACTGCCAATGCAATACAGTACTCAGATTGAGGATTCCTTTTCCCCAAGTGCATTATTTTACATTTGGAAACATTAAACTGCAGTTTCCATTGCTTTGACCATTTATCTAGTAAAGCTAAATCATTTACCATATTACAGACCCCTCCAGGAATATCAACCCTATTGCACACTTAGAGTCATCGGCAAATAGGCAAACATTTAGGGTTACAGAAGTTGTAAAACTGAAGACGAATTGCGATCTCAGTGTTTGAAGAGTAAGATAAATATTTCAGATATAGTCAAGAGGACTCTGTGGCGCTGAGCGCTGACACATTTGCTCTCCAGGCTTTCAATAAGAATCTCAAGCATGGTCTCAGCTGGTAAGTTCTTGAGTCAACTCAAGGGATTTAATTAGCAACTTCATCTCAAACAGTATAAATAAAGCCTCGTTTGTCCTCCTTGCAAGACATCTCGTGATTATTCAGTCAGCTACAGGGTGAACAGCACCCATCTGCTGGAAAAATCCCCTTCCGTTTGGGATATCACATCTGACAAATCGTTTCAGCTACAGACATGCTACCCCTGGGCTCTGACAATCAGGCTTTACGAAAGACTGGGAGACATCAAACAACAAAGTCACCTATCAGATAAACAGCTAATTTCATCAGGGCAGTCATAAATAACTGTCCATTCTCCTACTGGTTCCAATACAAAGGCTGCTTACATTAAGTCCTTAACAACTGGAGAAAAGCCGCCTATTAGCGTGTGAAATTGTTAAGAGAAGTTTCTAAACCAGAGCTCTTTGAAAAGCAGCAGAAAACAATTTGGACTGTGTAATCGAATTCAGAAATGTGACCGAGTGAGTCAAAATAACAATAAGAGCAAGGTTATTGCCATAATTGGCAACTGGGTTTGGGGTAACTAAGGAGCTGCCCCTTATCAAAAGCTCTGATGCTGCAGAGTAAAATCTTTCTGAAAAGAACTGAGGTTTTTGAAGGAATAAAATCCATTTCATTCCATGCCATTCACTGCCATCTTAAATTACCCAAAGTGCAATATCTGACTTTATGTCACGCTGTTGTCAAATTTGGAATAACATCTGGTATAGCTTAAACGAGAGTGTGGCACTACAAAGAGTGGATTAAATGCTGAGTGGGGACACCAATCCAAGGACAAGGGGACATTTGGTGTAAAGGAGACAATTAGGCATATCAGTCAGGAACAAAGAATTGTGAGCATTCATTAAATTGCAGTACAGAAGATTTAATCAAGTCTGTACACCAGAATCTAGTCAACTGAAGTTCAGTACAGTGGTATCTCTACTTACGAACTTAATTCATTCCGTGACCAGGTTCTTAAGTAGAAAAGTTTGTAAGAAGAAACAATTTTTCCCATAGGAATCAATGTAAAAGCAAATAATGTGTGCGATTGGGGAAACCACAAGGAGGGTGGAGGCCCTGTTTCCTTCCAGGAGATTCCTAGAGAGGCCCAGGTTTGTAAGTGGAAAGTGGTTCTTGAGAAGAGGCAAAAAAATCTTGAACACTTGGTTCTTATCTAGAAAAGTTCATAAGTAGAGGTGTTCTTAGGTAGAGGTACCACTGTATTAAATTGGTGCAAAAGAAGGATCAATGGAATTCAAGAGGGATTGATTTGTATGTGGCAATATACATACAGACTTGGTATGTATGTGGCAACATAAGGACTCTTAAGTTTATGACATATTTAACTCTGCCACCTCAGCTCTGCTAGTAAATTTGGTCACTGTTTCAGTACTGCCCCTGTATTGTATTGTATTGTATTTATTAGATTTGTATGCCGCCCCTCTCCGTAATTGTCTTTGTGAAATGTAAGACCCCCAAAGTGTACTAACAATGGTTCACCAATCCAAGTTTTATTGAGGAAAAATTAAAAAAGTGGTTGCAAGCACGGCCTCTTAGAGCCTTCCCAAATGGATTGAGTTCAAAGAGAGCAAAAAGCAGTTTTCAGGCTATGCATTTTATATTCCTACACAACTGTTTGCTTCTTTCACCTTCTATTTGATTGTTTCTTGATTTCTTATTTGTACCTATGACTATTATTAAGTGTTGTACCTTAGGATTCTTGATGAATGTATCTTGTCTTTTTATGTACACTGAGGGCATATGCATCAAAGACAATTTATTTATTTTAATACGTATATATTTAATAAAAAATTTCTAAAGAAAACAAACAAAAAAACAAAAAACAAAGACAATTTCCTTGTGTGTCCAATCACATTTGACCAATAAAGAATTCTATTCCTATTCTATTCTATTCCATTCCATTCTGACCAGGGTAAATACTAATTTATTCAAAGATCAAGTGATATCTTGTGTCTGGTAGAGCTTCATGGATATTCAATGCTCAGTCACCCTCTGTTGGAGTCCCACTATAGAACATCACTATCTAATTTTAGATATGTCAAGTTGTGCTGACATATCAGGTGCTCTGGCAAACAAAATATCTTGTAGGTGATTCATATCCTCCCTTGAATCATTACTAAGCTTTATTAAATGCCAACCTGGGTCAATTCATAACACAACAAAATTCCATAGGTCATTACATTGCAGATAATAATATTCCCTTGCCAAATCAGTCACTATCTAGATTGGCTCACAATCTATAATATTGTATCAAAATGAACTTTCCTGAAAAAAAGAGAAGCCCTCAGCTCATTATAGCCCTCAGCTGTTTTTCTTGCAGTTATTTTAACCTTAAAGAAAGAAGCAGAATTTCATAATGTGGAAGATGGTTAAATTGTTTATTTATTAGCTATCAAAGTACTACTACTTGATCAAAACTGTCATACTCAATAAAAACGTCCCTTTTAATTTTGTTCTGTGTGAAAATCTTTCCTTTGCAATCTTACCTGCAATTACTTATTCAACATCATTCTTGATATCATAAAAATACATCTAGACCAGTGGTTCTCAACCTGGGGGTCGGGACTCCTTTGGGGGTCGAACGACCGTTTCACAGGGGTCACCTAAGACCATGGGAAAGGACAAATTAGGTGTTTACAGTGGGGGTATCCCTCTGGCCTTCCTGCCAATCAGCTTAAAGATCTGTGGGGAGAATTGGCACTAGACTTATGGTTGGGGGTCACCACAACACGAGGAACAGTATTAGGGGTCATGGCATTACAAAGGTTGAGAACCACTGATCTAGACTATTTTTCATTTTGAATTCTAACAAAAGTATATATTTGATTCAGTAAGGTTGTTTGAGAAGTCGTAAGTGGAAAAAGAAACACCTTCTACTGAACACATCTAAAAACTCTTCTATCAGTGATTTTCATGTTACTCTAGGAAGATCTTACATTTAAATTCCCATGCAATTCCAGGTAATGCTGAAGGATTAGAATGATGCGATAATTTGTGTATATTTTACAAAAGTACATTTGATAGTTTATAATTTGCAGTAATAGAGACACACATAGCTACTAAAATATTTTTCTCATAATTTCTGGAGGTGCCTCTGATAATCAATTGGTAGGCATTTTTCTTCTACAGATAGGGAACATGCATAAACTGTCTTGTAATATAGTCTAAGACAGGGGTAAGCAAAGTTGGCTCGTCTATGATTTGTGGACTTCAGCTCCCAGAATTCCTGAGCCAATCATGCCAATACCCCTGGTCTAAGAACATATCTCCCTCTTGAAAAAAAAGAGAGAAATTTGGATACACATAATGTGATCTCTCTATTGTTCAATATAGCCGTTCTCTTATTTAGCTCCAAATTCTAAATATAATATTTGGCCGTCCACATTATTATACTCTTTAATAGTTCTCAGTGAGCAAACACCACTAGTAGCTAGATATATAAATAATCTTGGCAAAATATTATGAGAGAAAAATGAATTTGGAAGAGAGAATGAATACTAAAAGGGCAATGTCTGAGAATTGATCTAGTCCAGGAAAAAGGAGAAGTATTTCGAATGGATGGTTAGGATTCAACTCCTAAGTCACACACATAGCATTCAGCAGAGTTATTAACTAATGGTCATGTGGATATGATTTGTGTGAAAGTTATGAACACCCAACAGATTTATAAGCCACATAAATTAATTTTAAGTGCATGGATTAAAGAATCACTGAATGCGGTAGATATAAATACAAATTTAATTATAGTAGGAACGAAAGCATCATTGTTAAGTGCTATACAATCAGAAGACATTCATGTTCAAGCTGACATAAAATAGACCCTGCCAAAGGTTTATTTTACAGGTGTGGGCGTACATGCTGTCTTACAAACAGTTCTGCAAGATCTAAATAAAGGCCAAGTGCTTTTGGACCAGAGTCTGAAGGAACAGCTAAATAGAAACCTTTCCCAAGCCTCTATGTTCCAAAGATATAGCTCTGCATTTTTTTTAAAAAAGCTTTTTAGAAATTCTGAAGTAGTAGATCCTGTTTACCAGAATTTCATGAGTACAGTGGTACCTCTACCTAAGAACGCCTCTACTTACGAACTTTTCTAAATAACAACCGGGTGTTCAAGATTTTTTTTGCCTCTTCTCAAGAATAATTTTCCACTTACAAACCGGAGCCTCTGAAACTGTAACCGGAATAGGCAGGGAGAAGCCTGCGTGGGGCCTCTCTAGATATCTCCTGGGAGGAAAAGGGCCAGAAAAGGCGGGAGAAGCCTCTGTGGGGCCTCTCTAGGAATCTCCTGGGGGGAAACAGGGCCAGAAAAAGCAGGGAGAAGCCTCCATGTGGCCTCTCTAGGAATCTCCTGGAGGAAACAAGGCCAGAAAAGGTGGGGAGAAGCCTCTGTGTGGCCTCTCTAGAAATCTCCTGGGAGGAAACAGGGCCGGAAAATGCAGGGAGAAGCCTCTGTGGGGCCTCTCTAGGAATCCCCTGGGAAGAAACCAGAATAGCCTACACTCTCCCTGTGATTTCCCCAATCGCACGCATTATTTGCTTTTACATTGATTTCTATGGGAAAATTTGCTTCTTACAAACTTTTCTACTTAAGAACCTGGTAACGGAATGAATTAAGTTTGTAAGTAGAGGTACCATTGTACTTCACTTGCTTAAGCTACCTTCTTTAAAAGGAAGAACTACAGCTGGTACTCATCATGCATTCTCATCTGCAAAGACTATCCAGTGTTATGGTACAATCACCACTACTGTATAAGGTACCAATTAGATGCCATCAATTCTCCCTATAAATCTTTCTCTATGCGTAGCTCCATTAGCTGGTTGGGTAGGAAATCTGTCTGCCAATCTGAGTACTCCATGATTCCAATGCCTATAAGTGCCTGGTGATATAGTTAGTGCTCTGGCAGTCAGGTATTTTAGGCATAAGAAAACTGATGTTATGAGCAACAGGGCTGTAATTGGGAAATGGCAGAGTTGGCTCTCTATCGTAGTCCATCACCAGAGGTAGTATCTTTAATCTGCTTGATGAAGGTAGTCTTGTTCTTATTTTAGAATTCTTCCATTTGGGTTATTTATTTTTGAAGTGATGTCTCACTAAGCTAGCCTGAACAAATTATGTAGGAAAAAAAAGCCAAATGAATCAGTTCCCATGTTTTCTGATTCATTTTCCTTTACATTTTTAAGTTTGGAGCTTATTTTCTGTTGAAAACCCTTTACTAATATCCATTGAGGTGGTGGGAATTGGGAGATGAATTTGCTGATCTACAAAGCTGACATCTGAACTTAACATGTTTTCCACTCTCATTATTTCAACAGTAATCTTACAGTGCTTCATTGATCTCCTTTGTGTATTTATAAAGCCAGTGAAAGGCTTTATGACCAACATAATCTTTGCATCAGTCACAAATGCATAAAATTCAATAATTTTAAATCTGGATTTGAATCTTTCAATGGCTGGAGATAAAGAGGAAAGGCAGAATAAAACTTTTGGAATACAGATTTTAAGTAAACAACTGATATTCTAGAGCAGCATTGTTGAATGGGCATCCAAAATGAATTAACTACAGTAAATCCATCTTTGTTTACCGAAGGCAGATGCTGAGCAACAATCCAGATGAAGAATTATCATTACGGGCAGTGAAAGGCTGCAAAAATTTTTAGTACCATACTGGTGGTGTGGCTTATTTGTGGGACTGGCCTGCTGGCCATGTGACCAGGTGGGAGTGGCTTGATGATCATGTGACTGGGGGTGGTTTAAAGGTCATGTGACTGGCTTAAAGGTGGCCAACGTGACGCCATTTGCGTCAAGGGTCTGGGTTAGCGTGAAAATGTTTAATGAGCCCTCGCATCCTTGACAAAAATTGTTTCATAAATTTTGTGTCTAATCACACTTGGCCAATAAAGAATTCTATTCTATTCTTTCCTCTTATATTTTTGCATGGCTGAGTCCCAGGAGAAGGGCAACAAAGAAAACAAATTAATTAATAATAAATATTTGCGGTATGCCTAGAAGTTAAGAGATAGGATGGATAGACAGATGGACGGATCAGATGAAGGTAGAACTCAGCAGATCCTATAGAACTTCTATTAGAGATGAGCAAAACCCCAGCCTGTGGAATTAATGAAAGAAGATATTCCATGTGCAGCTGCCTCATTACCTCTCTACCTATAAACTTGTTCATGCGCATCTCCTTTTGGCTATGTGAACATATCCAGAATCCTGAAAATACCAATGAGGCAAAGTTCCCCAATGCAGCCATTGATTTAATCCTGAGCTACATCCAAAAGTTGTAAGCCTCTTTTCTTTCCTATGTGACTGTAAATTATAGTTTAGCATTATGCACACAACTTGTGTGCACTCATGAAACTTCCAGGGCAACCACAAAGTGAAAGAAAACATCCATTTCCAATTTTTAAGTAGGAATGGCGTGAACAAAAGGTTCATTCACATACAATAATAGAATCCTGAGGATGAAGTCTATTTTACCATTTATGCATGAATCCATGGATACTTGACTTTGATTACTTCACTTGATTGCTGTTGTTCCCTTCTAGGTCAAATTATCTTGAGAATGCCACTTGCAAAATGACAGGATTTAAGCATTATGTGATGATTTGAATCCATCTGTTATTCTTGGCCTGGAACGCTTACTTACTTATAAATCTTGTCAACACACATGCCTATTTTTAGTGGAGCTCATTTAGTTGGATGTCTTTGATTTTTTTTTTTTATTAACGGAAAAGATTTTCAAGGAGAATTGTCAAGAATGTGGAGGGCATTAAAGATATGGTATGGCTGTATAGACAAATTAATAAATATAAATGCATTATATAAAATACTAGATATAAATGATAGAAGAGAAATCTAACCAAAATAAAGTTATTCTATCATGAGCTTGCAATTTTAATGAGTTAGAACTTATCTATATTATTTGTATTATATTATATAGCCACACTGTTATCCATAAAGGTGAATCAAATTTCTGTAATTCAACTTTATTGGCATTTCCTTAAAAAAAAACCCTGTATGCTTTGGATTATTTGTAATACAACTATTGCAAACATCCTGAAGAAGATAGCACGGTTCTTAATATCTCTTTATTATTGTCATTTTTTGAACTTTATTTTTACTACTTGTATTATCACGTTCACAGCATGAAATAATTTCCAGTCAATGATTGATTCTAAGGACCTATGTGAGTTGTAGTTTAATATTTAAAAGTGAAGCAACTATTTTAGGAAGCATATGCCTTGGACAAAAAGCAATGATTCCTAGTTATTTCTCTTTGTTGTGTTTATTGCTTGGCCTTCTAAATTTGTTAGCTGCATCAAGGAACTAGAAAAAGCTATCCTACCACATACACTGTTAGATTCACATGCCAGTCCAGTTAGATTTTATAATATGGCACAAGTAATATGTAGCAAAATAGTTTGGATTGCCTTGTTTTTCTACTTTCCCCTGGCAAAACAAAACCTGGTCTCTAGGAATCATCTGTTAGCCTTGACATTTTGTTTTATAACATGGGAATCAAATCTGAAATCTGCATCTGGAATCAAATCTAACCATTTACCGCCTTGGGGTTTCAGTCAAATCTGCATAGCTAGAGGTATAACAAGCAGGAAGAGGGAGATTGTGATCCCGCTATATAGAGCGCTGGTGAGACCACATTTGGAATAAGGTGTTCCGTTCTGGAGACCTCACCTACAAAAAGATATTGACAAAATTGAACGGGTCCAAAGACGGGCTACAAGAATGGTGGAAGGTCTTAAGCATAAAACGTATCAGGAAAGACTTAATGAACTCAATCTGTATAGTCTGGAGGACAGAAGGAAAAGGGGGGACATGATCGAAACATTTAAATATGTCAAAGGGTTAATTATTATTATTATTATTATTATTATTATTATTATTATTATTATTATTAATTCGATTTGTATGCCGCCCCTCTCCAAAGACTTAAATAAGGTTCAGGAGGGAAGTGTTTTTAATGGGAAAGTGAACACAAGAACAAGGGGACACAATCTGAAGTTAGTTGGGGGAAAGATCAAAAGCAACATGAGAAAATATTATTTTACTGAAAGAGTAGTAGATCCTTGGAACAAACTTCCAGCAGACGTGGTTGGTAAATCCACAGTAACTGAATTTAAACATGCCTGGGATAAACATAGATCCATCCTAAGATAAAATACAAAAAATAGTATAAGGGCAGACTAGATGGACCATGAGGTCTTTTTCTGCCGTCAGTCTTTTATGTTTCTATAGCTATTTCCTACAATAGCAATTATGCACCCATATATCTTCATGCAAACTATGTTGCAACACTGTAAGCTTGTAAAGTTTTTGAAGAAAACCCCCCAACCAGTTTGCAAGACTTTAATGCTATCAGAAGCGGGCTACCATTGCAGGCCATGTACGTGGTGCTCTGCCCCGCTTACGAGATCCCTTACAGATGAGATTTTTGACTGGGACTTAATAGAACTCCAGCTGCTTGTGATTATAAATGTTAAGTATTTCAGAGGCAGCCAAAATATGTGTTCTTTTAACTATCCTGCTGATGCAAATGGAAAGAGTTACGCTGTCACCTGAAAGAAGTATAATTTGCTCCATTGTAAAACAACGACATCTCCTGACTATCCTCAGGCGTCTATCTATTCACAGCTCAGGTAGATTTGAAACCAGTTTGACCTTCTCATTAAAATGAAGGGTGTTGATAGAGCACTGAAATCTATCCTGACAGGAGGAAATGTTACCTTTGGAATTGGTGTGAAGCTGAATGATAGGGGGGGATTTCAAATCATGAACATCTGCTGCAATTATTATTATTATCATTATTATTTTAAAACACAGACACTTCTCCGCACAGCAGTTGCAATCAAGCCGTGCTTCAGAACAGGTAGCACCATTAAAGCTAAACAAGAGATTTGATTAGAATGCCAAATCTGTCAATCAGCCTCATTATAGATATAAATACAGGACTTCCATTCATAGTACATATCCACCATTCTAATGGTGAGGTTTTTTTCAAGTGTATCGCACAAATATATTTTTATGTTTATCATAGTTGGTCTTCACTCACATTTGATTGCTTTACTTCATAATTAAAATCTACCTTTGCAGAGGAAAAAAAATTGACAACTTTTCTACCACACAAACATTATTCAGTGAAGCCAAAAACAATCGTTCCCATTTTTAAATGTCATTCTGACTTTTAAACATTTTAATACAGTTTGTTTTTTTCCCTTGATTTATTCCATTTTTTTTTCATGAATTCCCTGATAATTCCCTGATATTTCCCAAACTGCTGATTTTCCTGATAATTTTCTGATTTCCTGGTTTGCTGGACACCCTGTGCAAAGAAATGTGAATAAGATATAAACAAGATTTCCTATTTTATCCCCTTTGTCTTCTCTATACAATTTGTACTCTTTTTCAGGACTGGAAAAAAAAAAGGATGATCAGCATGTGAGTACTGTATATTTGAAATTCTGAAACATGCTATGAGTATTCATAAAAAATGTCTGCCACAAATTATGTGAACAATCATTTCAAGATGGCTGCTTCCTGCCATCCCCTCCAACTTCTTAGCATGTTACTTGCCATCTCAATTATGCTTCTCTTTTTTTCTGGATGGGGCACAAAATATTTCAGTATGGCATTACTAAGAAAATAGACTAGTATTTTGTAAATGGTATTTTTGTTTGGGGCATGCAATTTTCTCATTTTTTAAATATTTAATTCAAGTGGACAAACCATCTCACTATCATCCAGAGAGAATGTTGTGGTGACTAATGAGGCAAAATCTCTTCAGAATAAATTAATATGAATTCTGAATATGCAACATATATTGTACCGAATTAGCATATTCTTTTCAGTGTTGACTGAAGGAATTCACATTATAGGAAATGAACAAGATTTAGTTAAATGAAACAAGTAAAAAAGGTGGAGAATTCTACTGAAATCGCTATTTTTCTGAAATAGAGAAAAAAATAATGATTATGCTAATGAAGAGTCAATAGCCTTTTAAAAAAGGAAGTATACTATTTAGTTCAGCATTCTATCTGCTTGGCTGAATATACCAACCAATGCTCGGCCTGGAAAATGTCAAAGGAAAATAAAATATAGAGACATTAATAAAATAATGCTTCTGTTATATGAGAGTAATATAGAAAGGAACACGTTGTGATGCATCATTAACTAGCTAGTTTCAAAGCATACCTAGGTAAAAAGCATCTGCTATGTGGAACTGAACCACAAAAAACTGTGGCGACATTTAAGTTGTCAATCAACATACCTGCCTCATCATAGGATACAGTCAATTTTTCCAGCATTTCTCGGTCGATTGAGAGAATTTGTTGCTCCAGGATGGTTTGATAGGATAATACACTGTTATCCTTATCTTTATTATAATCCTGAAGGTGTTGCTTTAGGACTTCTGGTAAGCGGGACTTCACATATTCTGCTGCTGACTACAGAGAAGAAAGAGGGGAGAAAGAAGAAAGAGAAACCGAAGTTGACTTTTATGTGCAATATTACCTTTTGTGCCGCATATATGCATACATAAAATAAGAGGTAGTTTTATGAAACATGAAATACAAGAATTTAAAAACATGAAATGCAAGAATTTAAAAACTGCAACCTATATATTTTAGGGTTTTTTTTAATCACAGCCTATCTTAGAAATACTTCTAGGCATTTTCCTCAGGTTATTCTTGGTTTCTTTCACTTGTCAGATTGAAAAATCAGGTCTCCACAAAATCTAAAATATATGGAAGCAACCCCCAACATTGAAACTTTTCTATTTTATCAACACAAAAGAGTTTCAGGGTGGAAAAGGGGCTACAGAAAAGGTGGGCATTTCGGATATAAACACTAGAAAATATTCAGAGATACTTTACTAGAAGAGGCCTCCACTTCTCCACTTGCAACAGAATACCCTATGCCAGTAATGGCGAACCTATGGCACAGGTGCCACAGGTGGCACCCGGAGCCATATCTGCCGGCACACCAGCCATTGCCCTAGCTCAGTTCAACAGGCATGATTTTTGGTTCACACAGAGGCTCTGGGAGGGCGTTTTTGGCTTCCAGAGAGCCTCCGGGGGGATGGGGGAAGGTGTTTTTGCACTCCCCCGGCTCCAGAGAAGCCTTTGGAGCCTGGTGAGGGTGATACACGAGCCTATTGGGCCCACCAGTTGGGAAACAGGCCGTTTCCAGCCTCTAGAGGGCCTCCAGGGGGCAGGAGAAGATGTGTTCGCCCTCTCTAGGCACTGAATTACGAGTGTGGACACTCACACACTCTTTTAGCACCAGAGGAAAGAAAGGTTCAACATCCCTGCCCTACACAACTAGATTTACAATACTAGGTTTAGAAAGCTTAGAAGCACGTCGCCTTAAACACGACCCAAGCATAACCCATTCAAATCATCTGCTATAACGTCCTTCCTGTCAACGATTACTTCAGCTTCAACACACAATGGCCAGATCTCTTTCTACCAGCTGCTGGATCAGCAGGTCATCTAAGTAACACTGGATTTTGACAGGGATTGACCTGAGAGAAGCTGCCAGCACTGTCATGAACTTGGTAAAAGTCCTCAGCTGAGGCCAGCCCAAATGGGGGCACAGTGTACTGATAATGGTGGTCAGCATAGCAGAAACTCAAGTAACACTAGTGACATGGATGAATAGGGACATGGAGGTAAGCCTCCTTGGGGTCTACAGAAGTCAGGCAGTCCCCCTCGGAATCCCAGCTAAAATGGAGTGGAGGGAGTGCATCTTAAATCTCCTAAACCAGATATTGGTTTAGTTTCTTTAGCTTAAATTGAGGATTTGGGCACTAGAAATAAAACTGAATACAAGCCCTGACCCTGCTGCTCCAGTGATACCATCTGGATGGCTCCAATGTCCAGCAAATGCTGGATCACTGATTCCATGAGTCCCTGGTGTACTGGTCACCAGAAATGGGACAGCAAAGAAAGAACCTCATGTGGGGGAAGGGAGAAAGAATCTCATGTGGGGGAAGGGAGAAAGAAATTCCAGGGCAAACCCAGATGTAACAGTCTCCCTGACCCCGGTAGTTTCTTCCCAGCAGCTGCAAAAAGACCAAGTTGCCCTACAATGGGAGAATCATCTCAGGTCTCGAAAAGAAATTTCTCTCTCCTCGTGGCTCGTAACTTGGAATACTCGCATGTGGAGCAGCTCGTATCTAGAGGTACTACTGTATCCAGATGTAATAATCTCCTTGAAGGAATTGGAATGACAAACAAAGCAGTGGCACTCATCTACAGCCTCCCTTGCCAGGCAAATGAACTCCCCCCCCCCGCCAGCCACACAGCTAATGAAATAGCCTGCTTGGTCGCCCTAAGGCAGCATGAGATAGGCACTCACTGCGACGAGCGATTCCCGCAAGGAAAGAAACACCGCCATTCCAAGGTAAGAAAATAATAGAAGAAATCCAACCAAAGAATTCAGGGAAAGTCCAGGATGGATGAAAATAGAAGCAATAGACAACCCAAGTCTCAGAGGAGCTGAAGGAAAGCGTCCATGAACTAAGGACTGAATTGAATGACTGAGGATGACGGAGGCAGATCCTCAGGAAATTCAACCTAGTGCATAGAGCTAGGGCCTAGAGTAAACCATCCTGGACTTTTCCTTCGATGTGAAGGAAAATATGACAATTGGCCAACTGAAAGACCTCCATGGTACCAAAGCATTCCTGCTACTCAAAAGAGTTGAGCCAATAAAAAAAAAATCTTGATAACTGTTGTGGTTAGCTCTGGCCCAGCTCCTGCGCCAAGGACTGTGGATGTGGGGGAAACATCCACATGCTGCAGGCCTGTTTTGCCCCCGGTGGAATCTGTTGATGAAGGCTCCTCTGACCAAGAAGACATGAGTGACAGGGAGGAGGAGAGTGTGGCAGACAGCTCAGAAGGAGATCAATTATCTAGCTCCTCCTTGGATTCAGAACAAGAGTTAATGATACAGCCACGCATGCGTAGAGCGATGCATAGGCAACAACAACTGAGAGATTATTATCAAAGAAAATGAGGCCACCTGTGGTTGGGTGGGGCTGTGGTAATTAGTGAGGCTGCTATAAATAGCAGCCTGTGGGTTTGGCCATTGTAGAGGATTATCTGATCTTTGTGTTTCATGACTGCTTTAATGACTTTGATCTTTTGTGTGCTGATTTTTTATGCTGATTTTTCCCCGCTTTGAAACTAAACCAGAGCAAAGTGCGTTTCACGTTGTGAAAGAAGAAGGACTGTGAATTGCCTCACAGCTGCAAGCTAAGTATCACAGAACTGATAAGGGACTTGTACAAATTACCAGTTTGTTTGGAGACCAGTGCTCTTTGCTATACCAAAAGAAGGCTTGGTTTAAGTGAATTTTCATTATAAAGAACATTGTTTTGAATTTTCAAACGTGTGTGTGTCTGAAATTTGTACCTGTGAATTTTTGGGAGGAGTGTACCAGAGAGCCCGACAGAACAATAACCATGCTATTTAGGAAGAAATTAAATAAAGTTGTCAGAATGAATGACATCTGTAAGTTTTCTCCCCCCCCCTCTCTATGGGATAAATATTGAAGAGGATCAAACTGCACTATTTTCAATGTACTGCTGGTGTTTTAGCAATGCTGATTTGGGTTTTGAACTAATTAAGCATGTCATATCACTCTGCTTTCTGACCTTTAAAAACCCAGTTCTGAGGACTAATAATTGCAATGCTGTGCTGCAGCTTGCAAGACCATGGGGTAACAACATTTAATTTTCAGAAAAAGTCCAGAAGAGGTATTTCAGGCTCGTGACAACTGTGCTGCTTATACTATTAGTCTAAATTCTCTGAGAAGACATGCTGCTATGGCAGATGGAAAGGGAAATAAAACACTCTAGGCGTCCAAGGCAACTTTTACTATATATATTTTACTATATATTCTAGTACTATAATATAAATATTACTATGTTTATTATATATTTTGCTATATTCTTCCTAGCAATAGAAGACATTAGTTTAGTTAGTTTGCATTATAATTTGTTGGCCCCTGAAACAGATTTATTTATTTATTTATTTATTTATTTATTTATTTATTTACTTACTTACTTACTTACTTACTTACTTATTCAATTTTTATGCCGCCCTTCTCCTTAGACTCAGGGCAGCTTACAACATGTTAGCAATAGCACTTTTTAACTTTTTATTATGCCACATTGCTCTGTTTATCCATTTATAACAATATTTACATCTTTGAATCGGTTGTGAAGAATGAAGAATGGACATACTATATTTTTGGAGTATAAGACGCACCCTTTTCCCCTGATAATTTGGGTGGCTGATAATTTGGGTGCATCTTATACTCTGAATGTGTGCGCGCGCCCCACCCCCCCAGCCCTAACTAGCGGCTAACAATCTTCCCAGTTCTTTCCTTGCAGGCTCTTTTATTGTTTCTCCGTGGGAAGAATATTTTGCAAGCCCTAAGTCTTTGCAGGGTTTTTTTTCCATTGGTCTAACTTGCTCCAAATGTTTTTTTCCAGCTCTAACCAGGTACTAACAATGTCCCCAGCTTTTACCAGGTTGCAAGCTCTTTCATTGTTACTACCAAATAATGTTTTTCAAGCCCTAAGTCTTTGCAGGATTTTTTCCATTGCTCTACTTGCTTTGAACGTTTCTTTCCAGGTGCTAATGATGTTCCCAGATTATACTGGCTTGCAAGCTCTTTCATTGTTACTTTCTCCAAATAAAGTTTTTTTAAAGCCCTAACCAAGGGCTAAAATAATGTGCTGAAGCTGACCAAACTAAGGACTCTAGCCAGATAAAAACATGGTAAGCAGATCCTTTTTCTTATTTTGCTCCCCAAAAACTAAGGTACGTCTTATACTCCAAAAATACAGGTAAGTTCCTTGTCTACTTGTGATGAATTGTATCAGAGGTGGTATTCAGCTGGTTCTAGCGAACCAGTAGTAGCGACTTATGCTCACATTTTCAATGCTGGGCAAACCAGTAGGTAAATTATGTGAATCCCACCTCTGATTGGTATACTTCTAAAGCACTTACTTGGTAAGACAGTACTGTACCTCAAGGCATATATGCTGTTACTATACCTCTTGGCTGAAGTAAAGTACTGGTGAAGAAGGTAGCCAGTGAGAAATAATTCAATATAGCATTTAGATTAATTTCTCAATGTACAAAATGCATGGAACGTTATATATGAGATTTCAGAAAAACGAGTTAGCCCAAGCTATCACTAAAGTTGCATTCAATTTATCTAGAGCCAGGCTAGGCTATATTTAACAAAATTATTTCCAGAAATAACAATAGCCTGCAACATAAGACAACAAAATTTAATACTAGATTTTTAAAAAGCCATTTATTTCCAGCAGTGAAAGAAAGAAGATAAGACAACATAGCTCATTTTATACATATGTTTTATACATACAGAGCCAGTTGGATCTAGTGGTTAAGGAACTGGGCTAGAAAGCAGAAGATTCTAAGTTCAAATTCTGCTTTAGTCAACAAAGCCAGCTGGATGTCCTTGGATTATTCACACTCTCTCAGCCCAACCCACAACCACAACTATAATTGTCACAGCCTTGTGTGGAAAAATACAAGGGGGGAAAGTATTGTAAAACATAATAAAGGTGGGATTCAAATAAGTAAGTAAGCAATAACGATCTTGGTCTTCTCCTTAGGTATTTTGAACTTAATCCTGAACCCATATAATTTCCTACATCTTCTAGGAAACCACAAGATAATTTCTGAGTCTGTAACTTCTAAATTATAGTCTATGGCCTGTAAAGTTCACAGTTAGGCAGAAAGCCAGTTTGATCTGGTGGTTAAGGCATCACACTAGAAATGAGAAGTCTATAAATACTAATTTCACCTGAAGCATTAAAGTCAGCTGGGTAACTTTGTGCCAGTCACTTTCTCTGAGGGGTGTGCTTAGGGATTTATGGACCTTAGGGAGCAAAGAATATTACTGTTGTGGTTGGCTCTGTCCCAGCTACTGCCCCAAGGAATATGGAGGTAGATGCAGGGGAAACATCAACATGTCATAGGCCTGTTTTATTGCCGACAGAGTCAGGTAGTGCAGTTTCCTCGGATGAAGAAGAAGGGGGGGGGGGTGACTTGGAAGGGGGGGCTTGGCACACAGCCCAGGAAGCCAATCTCCATTATCTTCGGTCAATTCGGACGAGGAAGTGTTAGACCCACGTATGCGCAGAATTATGCATTGAAGAGACCTATTGAAGAAATATTACAGGAGATAAGAGAGGCTACCTGTGTTTGTGTGGGGCTCCAGTAATTAGAGCTGCTGATATAAATAGCAGCGTGCTGGCTTGGCCATTGTGGAAGATTATCTGATCATTGTTTCTTCAGAACCGTGCCTTGCTGTTTCCGGACTTTGTTGATTTTTCATGACTTTGAAACCAAAGCAGAGCAAAGTGTGTGTATTTCACTTCATGGAAGAAGGAGGGCTGTGACGTTCCTTCACAGCTGCTAGCTAAGTACTTAAGGACTGATTAAGGGGATTGTAACAGACTACCAGGTTATTTTGGGACCAGTGCTCTTTGCAATACA
Organism: Erythrolamprus reginae; assembly: GCF_031021105.1. Taxonomy (NCBI): domain Eukaryota; kingdom Metazoa; phylum Chordata; class Lepidosauria; order Squamata; family Dipsadidae; genus Erythrolamprus; species Erythrolamprus reginae. Next base: position 95,198,096 of record NC_091954.1, read on the forward strand.
AAAAGGGTGCTTTTTTTCTTTTGCATTTTTGTGATAAAGAACATTGTTTTTGAACTTTCAAGTGTGTGTGTGTGTGTGTGTCTGAAATTTGTACCCTTGAATTTTTGGGAGACTCATATCATAGAGCCTGGCAGAACAATTACGTATTTTTTAGAGTATAAGACATACCTTTTTCCTCCCTAAAAGAGCTGAAAATTTGGGTGCATCTTATACTCCGAATGTAGCTTTTACGAAGCTTTTCCCCCCAGCCCTAACGAGGCACTAACAATCTTCCTAGCTCTTACTAACTTGCAAGCTTTTTCATTGTTTCTCTTTCCCAAGAAGGTTTTTTCCAACCCTAAGCCTTTGCAGGCCTTTTTCCATAGATACTCGCTCAGAATAAGGTTTTTTTAAGCCCTAACTAGGGGATAAAACAATGTGCTGAATATGACCAAAGACACTAGCCAGATGAATACCTGGTAGGCAGATCCCCCCCCCCCCATTTTCCTCCCCCAAAACCAAGTGCGTCTTATGGTCTGTTGTGTCATCTACTCTGAAAAATAAGGTAGTTATGTTCACACACACACCGAGTTTTTAAAAAATAATAATAAAGGAGTGTAAAAATAATGTATTAAGAATGTAAAAAAAAAACCATTTGCAAAAATGCTTAAGACTATAATATGTTATTATATATAAAAGTTTGGATCAAGGAGAGGTTCCTTCAATGGAAGAAATGATGAACTATCTCTAAGCTCTATAAAGTTTAAACATAGAAGCAATGAAAAAGGTCATTCCTTAATGGAACTAAGGTTGTGCTGGATTGATGAAACATTGTGCCAATGATACATCAAGATGTCAATCTATCAAAAGGGAGACACTGTCTGTTCAAACCATTTACATCATTAACGCTATTAGTGTAATTATGTCTAGACTGGTTTGAATATTCTTGATTCTGTCTACTATTTGGAAAAAAGGCATTGGCACAAATATTTTTCCACTGAATTTTAAGTCCATTTAATTAAGGTTTATTAAAGCAAGGGTATCACTGTAATAATAATATTCTTACTTCCACCTTAGGACTTGCTAATATGGCATAGTATTAAAGAAAGCATTCTTTGCAAATGCAGTCAAGAGTGGAATTAATCAGGGCTAGTTTTAACCCCAAACAGCCAGACTTGTGCTAGCAATCAGGGATAGGCAAAATTGGCTCTTCTGTGACTTGAGGACTTCAACTCCCAAAATTCCTGAACCAATCATGCTAGCTTAGGAATTCTGGGAGTTGAAGTCCACATGTCATAGAACAGTGATGGCAAACCTTTTATTACTTGTGTGCCAAAAGAGCGTGCAGGCATGCATGAGTGTCCATACCCATAATTCAATGCCTGGGGAGGGCAAAAACAACTTCCCCACCCCTGGAGGCCATCTGTTTGCCAGAAATCGCATGTTTTCCAACTTCTGGTGGGCCCAGTAGGCCCATGTTTCGCCTTCCCCAGGCTCAAAGGGTTTCCCTGGAGCTGGGGGAGGCTAAAAATGACCTGTTCATTAAATGGGTTTAGATTATTTATAATAATAATAATAATAATAATAATAATAATAATAATAATAATAATTTATTAGATTTGTATGCCACCCCTCTCCAAAGACTCGGGGCGGCTCACAACAGTAATAAAAACAGTATAACAATGGGACAAATCTAATAATAAAAAAATAAAATAAAACCCCCAATAATTAACCATACAGCACATACACACCAAACATGAAATATAAAAAGCCTGGGGGAGATGTCTTAGTTCCCCCATGCCTTGCGATATAGGTGGGTCTTGAGTAACTTGCGAAAGACATTATATTGCTTTTATCTGTTGTACCCTGCCCAGACAGGAGTTTGGCAGCCTATAAATATAATAAATTAATTAATTAATAAATAAAGCCATGACTTGAGCATGGTAGCCTCTCAGTCACTTTGGTCACGGTTGAATTTTCTAGTAAGATTTCTAGTAGGAGAACCAGTTTGGTCTGCTGGTTAAGGTAGCAAGCTAGAAACCAGGAAACTGAGTTCTAGTCCTGCCTTAGCCATGAAAATCAGTTGGATGACCTTGGGCCAATTACTTTTTCTGAGCGTAATTTCCTCCAAGGGTGGTGGTTGTTGGAAAAATAGGAGGAAGGAGTATTAGTTGTGTTTGCCACTTGAATTGGAATTTGTATCTTTCTGGAGATGTTTAAAATAGAAACATTGGAAATTTGATGAAAAACAAGGAAGACATATTGACAGAAAGAAAATAGCATATCTACTCATTTTTAACATAGCAGCATGGCAACAACAGATAAAAAGTCAATAGTAGTATTTAAACATTAATATTTGATCACTGTAATGGAAGGAAATCACATAAACTAATTTCAGATAAGACGTGTAAAGGTATCACTAGTTACAAATAAAACTAAATATGATTGAAAATATTTTTAGTAAAAAGGGGAATATGGGATTTGTAAAATGTATGCATCAGATGATAAATCTAATGGAACTGAGATTGCAACTTTTATTTGAAAAAGAAAATGCAAGTGTTTCCAGTTCCTTCTCATATATGGTTCTAAGTTGGCAGAGTACATCATACTGATGAATATCTGTTAATTTAATGGAAAGCTACAGTATATAAAGATCCAACAGCCAATGCCTGCAACTCTATAAAGGTTGAAGCAAATCTATAATTTAGACAACTTTATATGCTGCAGAGCTGTGGAAAGTTGTAAGTGTATTCTGTAAATATTTCTTAATTCACAGTATTTAGAGTTCTCTGGAATTTGCTAATATTCTAAATTAAGCAAGGTCTCTCTAAAAATGTCAGAATTTTTTCTTATTCTTAATAAATAGTTTTAGTATCTTTTGGCACTTGTAAACCACCAGTACCAGGGTTATGGAGATCGCTTCACATTCAAGAGAAGTTTGGTTAGGAGTTTCTACTTAGCAGAATTTGCTAATAATTTATATTGTTTTCTAGAGCAAGTAAAATATTAAGATTCAACTCCCAAATTATTCTTAGAAGTGGAGCGACTTCGCTGCAAGGCAAAATGTTCTTGGTAATTTAAATGCATAGCTAAATAGGATTACTAGACCATATATTGAAAGATTTCTCCTGTTATATTAGAGATTAAAATTTGTTAAGCTTCTTGAAAGGGGGTTCTACCCAAAGCATATTTTAAACTCCTGTGGTTTAAATTATCATCATTTTATCAGACACTCAGGGTGTGGCATATGCATGTTTTTATCTCTCTGGCTCTTTTACCAAGTTGATTGTTTTATTGCAGAAGAAGGCACAAATAATGTGCAACACAACACTGGTAATAGTTGAGAATAAATCCCATCTAGTATATAACCATCAAGTCTGATGTTGATATTATTGATGAACAAGGACACCATCTTATAGGGATTTAATCTAAATTTATTTTTTCCTAGCGTCTGTTGTGGTTAGCTCTGGCCCAGTTCCTGCCCCAAGGACTGTGGATGTGGGGGAGACATCCACATGCTGCAGGCCTGTTTTGGCCTCAGTGGAATCTGCTGATGAAGGCTCCTCTGACCAAGAAGACATGAGTGACAGGGAGAAGGAGAGTGTGGCAGACAGCTCAGAAGGAGATCAATTATCTAGCTCCTCCTTGGATTCAGAACAAGAGTTAATGATACAGCCTCGCATGCGGAGAGCGATGCATAGGCAACAACAACTGAGAGATTATTATCAAAGAAAATGAGGCCACCTGTGGTTGGGTGGGGCTGTGGTAATTAGTGAGGCTGCTATAAATAGCAGCCTGTGGGTTTGGCCATTGTGGAGGATTATCTGATCATTGTGTTTCATGACTGCTTTACTGACTTTGACCTTTTGTGTGCTGATTTTCCCCCGCTTTGAAACTAAACCAGAGCAAAGTGTGTTTCACTTTGTGAAAGAAGAAGGACTGTGAATTGCCTCACAGCTGCAAGCTAAGTATCACAGAACTGATAAGGGACTTGTACAAATTACCAGTTTGTTTGGAGACGAGTGCTCTTTGCTATACCGAAAGATGGCTTAGTTTAAGTGAATTTTCATTATAAAGAACATTGTTTTGAATTTTCAAACGTGTGTGTGTCTGAAATTTGTACCTGTGAATTTTTGAGAGGAGTATACCAGAGAGCCCAACAGAACAGCATCCAACCATTAATTCAAGATTTCTACTGAGGCTCTGGCTTTGGCCTAGCTTATTGATGACAGCTCATTTGAAACCTCTAAATCAGGGTTCTCAAAGTCCATGCTGACCATGCCCACATCCAGTTTAGCAAAGGGGAAAAAGTCCGATTATGTCATGTGACATCACAAGTTTGACACCCCTAATCTAGATGCCTTTCCCTGTGGTTTCATGTAGTTATTTCATAAAATAACAGGAGACAATCCTAAATCTCCACATGGAGAATCCAGGGACTTAAACACTTCTTCTACTGGAATCACTGATTAGAACTACCTACTTAGAGTTTAGGTAAATGATAAATTTTTTTGTGGGGGAGAGAGTTGTATACCCAATAGCAGATGGCATTACAGAAGTACACAAACATTCCCTCTATATTTCAATGGTTATCAGGAAAAAAAATGTCAGTAGGTTCAAGGGAAATGAAATGCAGAATTTAGAAGGTGTTAATTATCTGAGCACAACATACTTCATTTGGCAGGAATAAATTGACTAACAGCTGTAGTATCCCTATTCAAATGGTAGGAGATAGAGTAGTAATGAAGTTCAGTTCATCTTTTTAGCATAAAAATCTAGTTCCTTAAGGTCTCTGTTCACAAATTGAAAACTGAAAGAGAGGGCCAAACTTCTATTTATCCAATAAAATGGACTGGAGTTTTTGTAAATATTCTCTTCCAGAAATGTTTGACATTCATTCTGGAATTAATTTTCCATTTTTTAAAAAACCATTAAATATTCTCATTTAATATGATCATATGCTAGATTTGGTTTAATTTTTCATCACTAATTAAATGGGATAATATAATGCTACTAAATGCATACACACAACTGAATTATGTTGGGGATAGTTTAATCTGATACTTTCCAGATGTATTCATAATTTATTAATTTATTAATAATGTATTAAAAATAAACCCTTGGCTGGAAATTTTCTAGCAAAGACGAACATCATAAGATATTTTACATAAACATGAATTCAAATACAGTGATACCTCGTCTTACAAATGCCTCATCATAAAACTTTTCAAGATACAAACCCGGGGTTTAAGATTTTTTTGCCTCTTCTTACAAACTATTTTCACCTTACAAACCCACCGCCGCAGCTGGGATGCCCCACTTCCGGACTTCCGTTGCCAGTGAAGCACCCGTTTTTGTGCTGTTGGGATTCCCCTGAGGCTCCCCTCCGTGAGAAACCCCATCTCTGGACTTCCGTGTTTTTGTGATGCTGCAGGGGAATCCCAGCAGCGCAAAAACGGGTGCTTTGCTGGCAACAGAAGTCCAGAGGTGGGATTTTCCATGGAGGGGAGCCTCAGGGGAATCCCAGCAGCGCAAAAACGGGCGCTTCGGCTGGCAAAAGAGGTGAATTTTGGGCTTGCATGCATTACAAACTTTTCACCTTAAGAACCTTGTCCCGGAACCAATTAAGTTTGTAAGACAAGGTATCACTGTATATAGACACATAGAAATTCTATATATTTTTTAAAAAAGCATCAAACTAAGCCTACAAGAAAAAAAGTTTCTAAAAGAGATACATTTTTACTATCTGACTTCCACTTGGCTAGGAAAATGTTTTCATTGAAAAGAAACATATCTCCTTTGGAAGTTTCCATTTTCACTGTCAGAGATTGTAAAATGTAATAAATAAAAGAACTGGCAACAGTTGAAAATGTAAAGGGATAAAAGAGGTAACAAATTTACTTAGTGTCATGGAACTGTCTGGCTTGTTTTTGACCTTTGATTTGAGACAGAAATCTTAGGTTCATCTGACAACAATTTTAACATCCCTGTACGAAGACATTATTCACTCCCAACTCCCAATGCATACAGCTGTAGAATTGGGTATGTGCAGGATGCTATATTTTTGGGGTGCAGATTTTGGACATAATTATCTACCAGTAATATTTGACTCAACTTTAAAAGGACTGAAAATGTATTCCTTGTAAAAGATTATGCTTCTGAAAAAATACATGTTTTGACATATTACTCAAGGGTTTTTCAATAATATTTATAACACAAGGGTTTTTCAATAATATTTATAACACAACAAACTCTTCAATTTATTTTGGAAAGCCCAGATTGTGGTCTTTTTAAAAAAAACATCCTATTAAGAATGTAAAGAATGTTGTTGTTATTTATGTTGCCCATTTCAACTTTAATTGTTCAAAAACCTATATGGAGCTCAATATAGTCTGAGTGTCAGCGAACCAAATAGCATCTGAGAAATAAACCATTTCCACGTCTGTAGAGTACGATTTATTAACAGCCATGTCTGGATTCGACTTGAACCATTCCAACTCTGAGTCCCTTAGATTACATCTGGGTCAAAAGCCCATATCACATCCCCACACCCACAAGTGCATATATATATATATATCTTACTCCACCCCATTCCTCTATCACTACCAAACTGTGTCAGGCCATGGTATGCTTGTATGTATGAGTGGTTCTTTAAATTGGAGTTTTTAGATTATTTTTAATATTAAATTTGTTTTCATTGTCTTTTCATTGTTGTTAGCCGCCCCAAGTTTTCGGAGAGGGGTGGCATACAAATCTAATAAATAAATAAATAAATAAATAAATAAATAAATAAATAAACAAACAAACAAAGAATGAATGAATAAATAAATAAATAAACAAAGAATGAATGAATAAATAAATAAATAAATAAACAAAGAATGAATAAACAAACAAACAAACAAACAAACAATGAATGAATGAATGAATGAATGAATGAATGAATGAATGAATAAATAAATAAATAAATAATGACTTTGGGCCTGACACTGAGGTAAAATCTGAGACATTACAAGTTGGACTGAAATTGTAAACTATAAAACCTAATATAAACTGGATTAAATGAAATAACCATATTGATTAAATATTTAGAAAACAAACACTCAGAACTGCAGAGGTCCTGTAGAGCAGGGGGTGCCAACCTTTCGAACCTCAGGGATCACTAAATTCATAATTTTAAATCCTGTGGACCACTTACACAATCTGCCTAATGATCGGCTGAGTGGGCATGGCTAGGTGGTCATGTGACTGGGTGGGTGTGGTCAACTCAATGTCACTCATGTTGAGGGGTACCTCACCAACCTCTACTCATCTCTCCCCTCCTAGCCCCTCCTCACCTGCCCACCCAGGCATTGTTTTAGGGAAGGAAAATTATTTCATGGAAAGATTAATCTTCTTATCTTTATTAAGTTTAAAAAAAAAACAATTTGCATGTTGGAAAAGTTTGTCTCATAGACATCTTTAGAAAATGAAAATGATGAATGGCTAGAATCCATTCATTTTTGTTTCCCCAGAAAGAAACACAATGGGAAACGAGAGTGATAGACAGTGGCAAAAGAGCCTAGTAGGAGTAGTGTGAAGCTGGATTGCCATTTCAGGCTTTTGTGATTGACATAACTATGGTGGCAACCACTTGGGTGAATAGGAAAGTTCTCCTATGTCAATCATTTTGCAAATGCAACAATCCTACATATGGAAGTGTCTACACATCTAACACTTCTAACATGTCTACAAAATTCCCAACACACCCACTGGATCCATAAGTCTGAGACAGTCATGCTATGAACTCTTGAGCTATTACTTGGGATCATTTTGAAGAAAATAAACAGATGCTGATGTTATTCCCAAAGCTTGGCACGTAACTTGCATAATGCTTGCAACCAACTGTAACATGTCAGTTGCTTCTTTGCAGCACAAAGGAGTTAAAAACAACATTTTGGTTATAAAATTATGTGTTTCCTTCCATTCATTTCAAATGAACCTATTATAAAATCCTCAAAGGAGCATTCCATACTAGTTGCACAAGATAATTGCCCCAGCCTGAAGGATAATTAAATGTCCTTCAGCTACAGTCTATTTCCCACATCATACGTTTTTATTTAACAAAAAAAATACCTATACTGTAGTCAAATTAAAAGAGCTTAAAATTTATTTTAAATCATTGCTACAGTTTAGTGTGCTTTGTGCAGTAAACCAGCTGCACAACTAAAAGCACAGTTCCTTCATAAATCTTTTGGAGGGGAAGAAATAGATAAATTATCTACATAGAAAAGGTAGAAATTGTACATTTTTATTCATAGTAATACCTGTTTTGGATTTCTCGTCATTGGTAATATGGGCTTAAATAGCATATTAATATAAATATTATAAATTATTATTTTTATTTATATTTATTATTAGTATTATTATTATTATTATTATTATTATTATTATTATTATTATTTATTGGATTTGTATGCCGCCCCTCTCCGTGAACTCGGGGCGGCTAACACCAGTGGTAAAAACAGCATATGACAATCCAATACTAAAAACAGCTAAAACCCCGTTATAAAACCAATCATACATACAAACATACCATGCATAAATTGTAGAAGCCTAGGGGGAAAGAATATCTCAGTCCCCCCATGCCTGATGGCAGAGGTGGGTTTTAAGGAGCTTACGAAAGGCAAGGAGGGTGGATGCTATTCTGATCTCTGGGGGGAGTTGGTTCCAGAGGGCCGGGGCTGCCACAGAGAAGGCTCTTCCCCTGGGTCCCGCCAAACGGCATTGTTTAGTTGACGGGACCTGGAGAAGGCCCACTCTGTGGGACCTAACTGGTCGCTGGGATTCGTGCGGCAGAAGGCAGTCCCGGAGATAATCTGGTCCGGTGCCATGAAGGGCTTTATAGGTCATAACCAACACTTTGAATTGTGACTGGAAACTGATATGGAAAGCTCAACCTAGAAAAATATCCAGGACCATTGGAGGGATAACTGGAGAATATTAATGCTCAAAATTTTTATGAAACTCTTGGATGCAGACATTGGGAGACGTTGAAGTTTAATTATCTAAATATATCATTTGGGAAGGAGAGTACCTGATTTCAAATATTAACATATGTAATGTGTATGTGCATGAGAGATGTGTGCATGTTATGCAGCTGCAGCCAGAATCTTTGGATCCCCCAGCACCTCTTGGCAGTGAAGTGATGGGAAAGGAACAATAACAAGGAACTTGTGACTCTATGGCGTTGTCACTCCTGAATCTTGACTCCTGTGTTTCTAGCTTGCATCGTCGTTCCTGAATCTTGGCTTCCGTGGTTTCAATTTGCATTCCAGCCCAGATCTTGTTTCTTGCATTGTGGTTTCTGAATCTTGCCTCCGGTTTGTCCAGTTTGCATTCCAGTCTGGTTCTTGTTTGTTACAAATGTGGCCTCTGAATCTTGACTTCTGCGTTTCCACTTTGCATTTCAACATGGATTTTGTGTCTTGCGTCTAGTAGTTTGGGGACTTGTGCCAAGTACAGTAAGACTTGCCAATTATCTGTTAAGATAGTGAATTAACAACTGGGTTGTTTTGAACAAGGTAACTTCTGTCTATCTCCCTGGTTCTCAACGTGGGGTCCATGCGTCACAGGGGTACAATTTGATTTTTAATAGGGGCAATTGGAATCTTGTTTAAATGAAGTTAATGGCCTTTTTAGGCTTCCACCATATTTATTTATTTGTTTATTTGTTTATTTGTTTATTCATTCATTCATTCATTCATTCATTTGATTTTTATGCCACCCTTCTCCTTAGACTCAGGGCGGCTTACAACATGTTAGCAATAGCACTTTTAAACAGAGCTAGGCTATTGCCCCCACAATCCGGGTCCTCATTTTACCCACCTCGGAAAGATGGAAGGCTGAGTCAACCTTGAGCCAGTGACGAGATTTGAACCACTGACCTTCAGATCTACAGTCAGCTTCAGTGGCCTGCAGTACAGCACTCTACCTACACTCTACCTGCTGCGCCACCCCGAGTTCACTTTTTGAATAGTAAGATTTATATGTCACAGGGTAGGGGGCGTGAGGATTTTAGAGATGCATAGGTGGGGCATGGGTAAAAAAAGGCTGGGAACCGCTGGTCTATTTTGTTCTGTGTATGTGTCTAAGAAGTTATCATGAGATTTTGCTTTACTGACTAAAGAAAACTATGTTTGGACATTTGTGTGTTGTGTAGTTATTTGGGGCTCAGTGCTGGGGCAGAACAGTGTAGATGTGTTTGGGTACAGAAGAGCTGGCACTTGAATGCTTCATAGCGTCCTAAAATATCAATGCACATACAGGTGGTTTAGTTGATGTATATAGAACAATTTCACCAAAAGGTTTTAATCACATAAGAAAAGCAATTTAAAAATCTTCTTTTAGGCATTCACTTACAATATGTGGAGACAAAGGAAAAGCTACCACTTCTTGTCATTCTATTCATGCACACTTTTTTGGCAACTGGGCACTAACAACTCAAATGCTCGATCAACATTTAAAATGATTGAAGATCTCATGTAAGAACACAGAGAACTTTCAAAAGACTTTTTAAATATCTAAAGCAATGTTTCTCAATTCCAGTAACTTTTAGATGTGTGGACTTCCACTCTCAGAATTCCCCAGCCAGCGGGAGGAAGGAAGGAAGTTTGTGAAGAAAGCTTGTTTGTATTTGCAAACTCATCGTCCCAGTTTTTTGCCTGGCCATTGAGCATGTCTAAGGGGACTTTAGAGGACAACATATAAATTTGGAAAGAACCTCAAATAGATGAGAATCCATTAGTTTAAAAATATGCAATGTCATTTTCCTTTCCATTACACGAATTGGGGTGCAACAAAGCAGTGAAATCTACTCTACTGGTTCGGAGGTGTGCACATGATGCACGTACCACTATCACATGCACTTTTTCATCTTCTGCACATGCACAGAAAGCTACGTGCATCTGCAGAGGGTTAAAAACAAAAAAATGGCAATGTCCGGGTGGGTGGGCGGAGCCTCACAGTTGCTGCCACAACAGGTTCTCCAAACCATTGGTGGCCACCGCTACCGGTCTGCCCGAACTAGTAGCATTTCACCTCTAGTGCAACGGTTTAGTATGTCATAGAACCCCAACAGGTTCTCATGAAGTTATTGAAGTAGACAAATCTGAAATATGCTGAAACAGCGACTTATATTTTATTTATTTAATTTTTATTCTTTTTTTGGATCAGCTGCACCTGATGTACATGGTATTATCTACTTTATTTTATTTTATTCTGCTTAAGTTTTTTAATTGCTAGACTGCATCAATCAATTAGAAACTGCATCAATCTATTAGAAAATAAGTAAATTAGTGTCAGTAAGTATATTTCTCATATCATCTATAAAAATATTCTATGCAAGGTATAAGGATGATAAAATATCATTTTTGAGGAGAAAAAAAAATCTAAAACATTCTGGTTTCCTGCAGCGATACATGAGAGAAAAACCAAACATGGTTTCAAGTTCATACTTGTAAACAGGCCATTGTTCTCAATCACACAAACATATTGAAGTCACCCAGAAATAAACAAATCTATGAAGCATGTTTCTACTTTTTAAAGTTTCACATAAAATCTTTAATGTAAGATAAACCCATCTTATATAATGCAACTAAAGAAACTAATTAAACAGAAGGGCATTATTTCAAAAGAAGACTTTTCTGCTTCAAAAATTTATGACATTTACTGTTATTGGATTTAGCAACTTGTCCTGCAACACATGCTTCTACCAAGTGAATTAATTATAGCACACATTGCTAATCCCACTGCTAAAAATAACCCAGGATTTTCTTATGTTCTAGCTGTTTTCCTGAGCTTTACAATACAATTTCTGGGATTCTATTTCATCTATTTCAGAAAGATGCAATCATACATCTAGCTTGGTAATACCTCACCTCTTTCTCATTCTGACCATTCAATGGTCAAATAGCCATCAAGACTGGAATTGAAGAGTACAATGCATCTTCAAGCAGAGTAAGAAAAAAAAAATCTTGAAATCCTAGCAAGTCTCTGCAGGTCAGTGTCAACAAACCTGGGCTGGATAGACCAGGCGTTGACTCAATAAAAGACAATATGACACCTTCTTGCCAGTCATAAGAAGAAATATTAGACTAGATGGGTTTCCTCCTCCATACACGACTGATCAGCCAGCTTGGCATCCAAGCCTCATGTCATGGGTTGATAGAGGATAACTGATCCAAAGTCAACCAACTGGTTTTCATGTCGAACACTAATGTCTTAACACTAGATCTAGCCATAATTAGTCCAAGCTAGACAAAACTGGCCAAGCTATTAACTGGAATACTGTTCTTCTCTGCTTATTTCCTGGTTATCTCCATAGTTGCAACTTGCAATTATTTTGGACAACCCAGTTTCCCCCTTTGTGATCCAGATATGCCGCCTTTTGCTGTCTTTTAAAGTCAGAGGTTTATCTGAACCATCTTGGCAGCAACTAGGTTAAATCCAGCATAGCCAGGGAATCATAAGTTGTGCTTATGGGTGGATTATGTTTCCCTTTAATTGCATGAAAGAGGTTGCAATTTTTGCTCAGTGGATAAACTTCCTTAACAGGGTTAAGAGTAGTGTTGGGCGAACTCAACAAAGTTCGGGTTTGGCGAACTTACAAGAACTTGGCTGCGGAGTTCGGGTAAATTCGCTGAACCCGAACCCAAACCCTTCTCCGTGACATCAAAACCCTGTCCCCGGAATCCCATCGTGGGATTCCCCACCTCCTTTTGCCTGCAGCGCCATTCCCGAGGCGGGGCTGCAGCATCCGATCCTTTTCTGTAAAAATAAAAGGATAAATAAATAATTTCCCTGCCTTGGGAATGGCGCTGCAAGCAAAAGGAGGTGGGGAATCCCATGATGGGATTCCGGGGGCGGGGCTTTGACATCATGGAGACCCCTGTTTTGGCCGGCCAGGAAGGAGTCTCCGTAATGTCAAAGCTCCGCCCCTGGAATCCCATCGTGGGATTCCCCTCCTCCTTTTGCACCTCCCTCCCAGCCTCTCGACCGGCCGACTGCTCCCTGGCGTTCGCCTTCCTCTGCCGCCACCGGCGCCCAGCTCCTCCTCCTCTTCTCGCTGAGTCAGAGCCCTACCCACCTCCCGCCCATCACGGTGTTTGAGCGAACGCCGAACCCGAACTTATAAAAAAGTTCAGGTTCAGTTTCAGCATGCCGAACATTGCAAAGTTCGGCATGAACCCGAACTTTGCAAGTTCAGTTCGCCCAATACTAGTTAAGAGTCCATTCCTGTGGCTTAAAAATTCCATGGCAATGTCATACTGTAGAGGAGAGGAACATGAAATGTTCAAAAGGTTCAGCCAGCATTAAAGATTACTTTAGCAACTTTTGTATGGTAACAAATCAATGTTAGTAAACTAGGTTTATTGAACAAAGGTACAGTACAACATTGGTTTTATTGGTCAAATTTCACAATTATAGTAAAAATACAATGCAAACAGTAGAAAGCAAAGTGATCATTAGGTTAACTATATTAGGAAAGATTCAAAGTAAAATCTAATATTTTTCTGCCATGTTGCAAAGTGTTGGGTTTCAACTCTTATAATCTTGTGAATAAAATGAACTGTGTTCTACACTTATAATAACTGAGATAATAGAATGGCACTGAGTCATATTTCATAGTGGACAGTCCTTGAATGGAAAAGCTGATCGAAGACGTGTCTCTGAAAAGATTCTTTATTTGAAGACCTTCAAGTTTGGCTTAAATATAAATCAGAAAAGAGACTTTACAAAAGGAGACTCCAAGTGGGTCAAAAACAAACCATAAGGTTAGTGGCTGGCCAAATATCCATTTTAGCTAAGATGCTTTCTAAATTTACATAAGATGTATGCACATTTTATACAAACCTCAGTCAATTTGTCATCTTCTTTAGGAATGCTTAAATGATCACGCTATGGTATAATATACTTTATTGGATTTTCTGCGGGACCTAAATATAGGTGGGGTCTTGTTTTCTATTCTTAAAGTTTACTTGATATATTTATTTATTATTATTTTTATTATTATTAAATATTTATTAATAATAAATATTATTAATATTTTATTTTATGTATTAATTAAATCTCTATTTATACCGTGGTTTGTGTTTCACGCTACTATTGGGGAGAATTATATTAGCAGGTTTTTCTTCTTCTCACTTCAGAAGAGCAGGCAATTTTAATGCTAATCCTTGTAATATTAAAAAAGAACATAGCTGTTAGAAGATTCATGTGGGGAACTATTGAAGGGCGGGACATTTACATTTTACAAATAATCTTGCTGGAAAAGCACTCATAATAAAAATATAAGTTTTTTTATATATCAAGAGTTTTAATTTTTTTTAAAATACAATGTTAACTTCTGCAGAAATAAAGTAAAAATTTCACAAGCATATATAAACTTTCCCATTTATTATTTCAACAGTGAAGATGGGTAACATATAAATCAAATAAATATATTCTTCTGCTATAGATTTCCTCAGACATATAATTCACCTGATTATTTCAGGACTACTAGAATCCCATGTACTATTTTGCTGGGAATCCTGCAAGACAAACTCCCCAGCCAAGGTAAATCACTAGTTGTAGGACTTCATCATGATAATTGAGCAAGCATGTCAAACTCACAGCCCATGGACCATATCCGGCCTGTGGGGTGCTTAGATCTGCGGCCTACCCTGGAAATGGTGAAGGATTGGCCTGCGGTGCCTCTACCAGTGAAAACGGAGCTCATGGGGGCTGCATGTAGTCCTCCCAAGCTCTGTTTTCGCTGGCTGAGGTTGCAGGAAGCCATTGCAGCCGAAAGCGGAGCTCAGAAGCCCATTTTCACTGGCAGAGTGCTTGCGCCACCTCAGGTACCCAACATTGATCTCTGGCGGGCTCCCTAGATTCGCCCACGTTTCTGCAACACTCCGTGGCCTGCACTGGCTGCCGATCGGTTTCCGGTCACAATTCAAAGTGTTGGACCAGAATACATCCGGAACTGCCTTCTACCGCACAAATCCCAGCGGCCTATAAAGTCCCACAGAGTTGGCCTTCTCTGGGTCCCGCTGACCAAAAAAATGTCATTTGGCGGGCCCCAGGGGAAGAGCCTTCTCTGTGGTGGCCCCGGCCCTCTGGAATCAACTCCCCCCAGAGATTAGAACGGCCCCCATCCTCCTTGTCTTTCGCAAATTACTCAAGACCCACCTTTATCGCCAGGCATGGGGGAACTGAGACATCTTCCCCCAGGCTTTTATATTTTATGTTTGGTATGTATGTGTTGTATGGTTTTAAATTGTTGGGGTTTTAGATATGTTTTATTTTAATATTAGATTTGTCTCATTGTTATATTGTTTTTGTATTACTGTTGTGAGTCTCCCCGAGTCTTCGGAGAGGGGTGGCATGCAAATCTAATTAATAATAATAATAATAATAATAATAATAATAATAATAATAATGCCGAGCTGTCCATACATACACCTTCTTGCCTCTGAGATCTAATACAACCCTGATGTGGTCTTCAATGAAATTGAGTCTGACACTCTTGTACTTGACCAACAAAAATGCAGTCTAGTATTATCTAGTATTATACTTGTTGATCAAGGCTCTTCCCTTCCAGTCTTCAGAGTATTAAAAAGCTGAAGCCCAGGAATCAACAGCCAGCAATTATTTGTTAACGTGTCACAAAACTGAATGCTAAACACGAACCTATTTGCAAAACAACCACTTCTACAGCAGCCAAAATATGGCATTCCTAGCGTTTTTTATTCAAATAAAGTATCATACCCTCATGAGAAAATTAATTGGGTTTTTTAGAGATGTGAACTCTGAATCAGTATTCAAATTGAAGTGTCAAGGATATATTAAATCCATAATTACAGTAATCCACAGCTGTTTCAGTTGTACAAAATAATGAGCTGGCCAGTGAAAGCTGGTGCCCATGAAACGGAAACGAAATGCCATCTGGTCCATACTATGCTCTAGTTTAATACTCTAAGTACAAGAGAGCTCTGTCTTTCTTGATAGGATCCATTTATGGATTTATGGTTATTATCTTTCCAAGAAAAGAGCACTACAAATTAAAGAGAAAAAAAGGAATACAGGGCATGCTTTTGATGTGTATATTCAAAATGTACTGTCATTCCTTTCTTAAGGAAAAGCTTGTTGATTCAGACAAAAAAAAATTGGATCGATAAGTTAGCTACTACAGTAGTACCTCTAGATACGAGTTTAATTCGTTCCAGAAGGGAGCTTGTATGTCAAACAACTCGTATCTGGAACAAATGGCTTTAGACTTTGTTTTTCCCCTCCGAGATAACCAGAAGCAAGGATTCTTGCGCCACCTAGTGGACGCTCGGCTCGTATCCCGAATTTGAGCTTGGGTCTCGAAAAGACATTTCACTCCCCTCGTGGCTCGTATCTTGGAATACTCGCATGTGGAGCAGCTCGTATCTAGAGGTACTACTGTATATTTCTTAATAGGCGCTAGTAACACAGAAACCAGTTTATATCATCAAAGTTAAGAACACAGAGTGCACATGTTTATGCATCTGTACATTTTTTCCTCAGAAGATTAACCAGATTTGGCACATACAAAGTAACAAAAAAGTCATGTTTTGAACTACTATGGCATCTTTCATCAAAGACTGCAGCACTGTAAGGTATTAATCGTTTGTGATGTAGTTAATATTGAAATAACATAAAACTTGACAAAAGGCAAAATGAAAAATACAGCTGCATGTAAATTAGTAACACGATTTGTCCCCAAAATATTTTGTGTTACATTTTTTTGTAAAAACATGTATTTGACTTAAGCCAGTTTTCTTTTTCAAATTAAAAGTATTTTCTCTGTCTCATTCTCTTTGACAAAGGTTTAAGATAGCTATTATTAACTGTATTTAAAAGTATGATTTTTTTAAAAAAAGGAATGAATAAGAAATGACAATAGAAGGATGGTGCCTTAAAAAGATTTGTGTATTTAAGAGAATATAAAAAGCAGTCAACCATGCCTGTCTCAAACCTTTTAAAAGATTTTCATGAAGGGTTTGAGGTTATAATTAATCCTGGTGTCCAATCAAAAGCAAGTTATATTATTTGACTGATTTGGATGAAAGCATGTTTTTCTAATTAAAAAGTATAGAAAATAAGCATTATGTACAATGTTGTCTTAATTGTTTATAGAACTTAAAAGTATTTGAATAAACATGATAACTAAGAGATTTATTTTATTTATTTATTGGATTTGTATGCCGCCCCTCTCCGCAAACTTGGGGCGGCTAACAACAATGATAAAAAAACAACATGTAACAATCCAATTTAATAAAACAACTAAAAACCCTTATTATAAAAAACCAAACATACCATACATAACTTGTAACGGCCTAGGGGAAGGAATATCCTAACTCCCCCATGCCTGGCGACAAAGGTGGGTCTTGAGTAATTTGTGAAAGACAAGGAGGTTGGGGGCCGTTCTAATCTCTGGGGGGAGTTGATTCCAGAGGACCAGGGCCGCCACAGAGAAGGCTCTTCCCCTGGGCCCCGCCAAACGACATTGCTTGGTCGATGGGACCTGGAGAAGGCCAACTCTGTGGGACATTATCGGCAGCTGGGATTCGTGTGGTAGAAGGCGGTTCCGGATGTATTTTGGCCCAATGCCAGTTCAGGAGTTATGAAAACGACAGAAATTGAATTCCATAATTTTAATGAAAGCTTTGTAGTCCCGAGATATTGACAAAGCTGAATATATCAGTGAATGTTATTTGCATTGCAGAAACACATTAATAATTTAATGGCACTAAGGTGAAAGTACCAAATGTATAACAAAATATGGTGTTATTTGAAATGACTCAGTTCCTAAGGAAAACAACAGATTTAGTCTAAAAATTATGCTGAATTATTACAATTACAATAGCTGTTGCTGTAATCTTAACAATACAAATAGGCTCCACATTGTTTAGGTTAAGATTAAGCGAAAGATAGCTGAATTCTACTGTCACTGAATAAGATGAAGTCATACTGCCATTCAAGCGATGAATATAATCCCTAGTACATATGCTTAAACTGTGTTCAATGCACCAAAGGGGTCCCCCTCCCCCACAAACCAATCTAACTGAAATACTCCCCATTAATATCTACAGAAACTCACACAAAGTTAATGATGCACTTCTTTTTATAACACAGTGCCTCAGGATATTTTGATGGTTGTCAATAAAGGCACTTCAAAATGGACCATATACATTCATAATAGATAGGCCTATTAGTGCCTATTATCTACTAACATGGTGATTGCAACTTACATCTTCATAATGATTAGATGCTGAGGTATACATTAGCAAGGGTAGTTATTATCTCTCTCTTTTTTCAGAGCTTTGCTGGGCCATTTGGCTGGACCATGCCTGACTGGTCAAAGAGACACATTGTGGATTTCAACCAACAAGGTGATTAGTGTCTCATGACAACAACAAATTTCATAATGGCTGAGCAATTCTTCCTGGACACCTGAGGTCTCTTTTGCGGATGTCCTTGTGCAAAGACGCAAAAGGCGTCTTTATTTTAATTTCTGTTCAGGTCATAAAACAGAAAAGGGGAGGAGAAACTGAAGGACTGTATAAGTGAAAAGAAACCACTTCAAAGATATGATTTTTATATTTTGTAACCTTTTCAAAAATGCTTTGCGGTAATCTGGTATTTTACTAATACTGCAGTATATAATGTTCATCAAACAGCAGGTGCTGACAGCAATTAAGGCTCATTAGGAATTACCTAATATATGGACATTTGTGAATTTCAGACATGGTTGCCTATTGAGTTAAATAAAAAACTAAGTTGCTTAGAAGAATAAAATAGAATGATTATTTTTCATTCTACTTATTCAGTCGACTTAGCTGGAAGTTAATTTAGTTCTCTTTGAGTGGTTTGTTATACTAAAGTAACTTAATTATACATCAAAGTCTTTAAAATGTCTTCAACATTTTTATTAATGACCTGGATTAGGAGCTGGAGGGAATGCTTATCAAATTTGCAGAAGGCACAAAATTAGATGGAATAGCTAATATCCTAGAATATTTTGTATCTAAAGTTCAGGAAATGTCTTGGTGGGATAAAAAAATGAATTGAAAATATCAGAATAAAATTGAGCAAAATTCTTCCTTAACGAAGCAAATTGAAAGCACGGGGTATGAAGCTTAGTAATATTATTTGTGAAATAGTAGTTGAAATATGAATCAACAGCATGATATCGCTGCCAAGAAAACAAATGAAAATGTAGACTGTATTCAACAAGAAGCAGAGGGTGGAGAATTTGGGTGGCAATCATTATTCTTGAATTTGCTGGAATCTTATTTGTTCTGGATAGGGTCAGGAACCTGTTTGAATGAGTATTTTGCTGTTTGATTTTCATTCCTGTGCTCTTTCTTATTTTTCAGATAAGCTTGGTGACAGGTTCTTTTTTCAATTACATTTGATTTTACCAATGCTATCCCTTTCCTTACTAAGTTTGAGCTGGTCTCCATTATCCATTTGTAATAGTATTACCTCCCAAAGATGTCCAAATAGGTATGGTATGGTTTCTTTTGGGTGTTTTTCATCAAGAACATGCAATAGTTGTCCTGTCATGGCTTCCTCCTGCTTTTCGAATCATATTCAAAGTGCTTATTTTAACAAACCAATTGTTATATGGCTTGAACCTCACTTGCCTCATTTTATCACCAGATTATCTCTTAGAAACTTTATTCATACTAAGGAAGTGCTCTGGGTACTATCCAGAAACAAGACCTGGAAACCAGACCAGGACCTTCTCAATGGAAATTCCTATTTAGTAGAATTCCTTCCCCACAAGATGTGGACTTTGTTTCTTTCCTAATTGGTATTTTATTATGATTCATGTCTTCACAATCTGAAGTTAGTTGGGGGAAAGATCAAAGGCAACATGAGAAAGTATTATTTTACTGAAAGAGTAGTAGATCCTTGGAACAAACTTCCAGCAGACGTGGTTGGTAAATCCACAGTAACCGAATTTAAACATGCCTGGGATAAACATATATCCATTGTAAGATAAAATACAGGAAATAGTAAAAGGGCAGACTAGATGGACCATGGGGTCTTTTTCTGCCGTCAGTCTTCTATGTTTCTATGTTTCTATATGAATGCACTGGAGAGATATTTTTTGTTGCATTAATGGTATTATTTTTGCTTGTATTATTTTAAAAAGTACATTACTTTAAAGAATGTATTAACCACTAGACTCCATAAGAATTTGGGTTATACTTTTCAATTAACAAACAAAATGCCACTGCTGCTTTATTTTTGTTTCAGAAATTGTAACGCTCATTCCAGGGATATGAGGCGATTAATTCCACAATAGTTCTACTTTATTCTGCTTCTATCAGACCATGTCAATTTCACGTGCCATTCTTTAAGAAAGATTTAGACAAATTGGAATAGATTCAGAAAAGATATTAAGGATGGTTAGTGAAGTAGAAACTATGTCCAAAGATGAGAAATTTGAAACAACTGAGAAGGCTCAACCTTGAGAGGGGATGGTTCCCTTCATGTGTCTGAAATGGAACAAGGTTGAATTCTATTCTCTATCATCCCAAAGGCAGGACATGGAATAATGGATGACAATTGAAGAAAGCAGCGTCCAGCTCAATATCAAGAAAATGTTGCTAAAAGTAGGAGGCGCTTGTCTCTGCATAATTAATGGAACTAATTATGCAGAGAGAAGTTGGGTTGCTTTATTTAATATATTCAAACAGAAGGCTGAAAAACAATCTGTCAAGGATGTTCTCATTCGGAGATTCACACATTTGAGATGATCAATACTCTCCTTCTCACTCTGTATGGATGTGGGAATGTTTGCCAAGTCCTGGGAAGGGCCAAGCACAGGATCCAGGTGTTGAGACTATTTATCTCTGGCTTATTCCACTTACTCTTGATTTGCCGTGGATGAAGGCACTTGGCCTCATCTTATTTCTCTTGCAAGGGGCTTTTTCCTGGACTTTTTCCTAGGGAGGTCATAATGAATGAATAATGAATAAATGCAATGTAATTTCAGTGATTTGTTTAAAATGGGTTGTTTTTGGTCTTATTAATATTGTTGTCTCCCTCTGAGGTTATTAAATCTTCTGTGGATTCTCTAATTCCAGACCCAATAAGAAGAAATACTTACATATGAATCTAATATGTTATAAAGAAAGACAGATATAAAAGAAAATAGATAAGAAACTTAATTAATATGTCAGAATCTTAACCCAAATGTGGTTTAAGGCCTGGTGTATTCTGAATACGATTAGTCACAGGACAGAAGAGATTATATGGTTAATTAAATATAACCATTACTTTCTCTGTGGAAGGAAGGAAGGAAGGAAGGAAGGAAGGAAGGAAGGAAGGAAGGAAGGAAGGAAGGAAGGAAGATTGTATTGTATAGAAACATAGAAACATAGAAGACTGACGGCAGAAAAAGACCTCATGGTCCATCTAGTCTGCCCTTATACTATTTCCTGTATTTTATCTTACAATGGATATATGTTTATCCCAGGCATGTTTAAATCCAGTTACTGTGGATTTACCAACCACGTCCCCTGGAAGTTTGTTCCAAGGATCTACTACTCTTTCAGTGAAATAATATTTTCTCACGTTGCTTTTGATCTTTCCCCCAACTAACTTCAGATTGTGTCCCCTTGTTCTTGTGTTCACTTTCCTATTAAAAACACTTCCCTCCTGAACCTTATTTAACCCTTTAAGATATTTAAATGTTTTGATCATGTCCCCCCTTTTCCTTCTGTCCTCCAGACTATACAGATTGAGTTCATTAAGTCTTTCCTGATACGTTTTATGCTTAAGACCTTCCACCATTCTTGTATCATAAAGGCTTTTGATTTGCTATAAGCTTTTGACTTGTCTATATTACAAACTATTTCATGACACTCATTTCAGACTTACATTTTGAGAAAAAAGAATCAAGACGTCAAGCCAAAATCAAGAAAGGTACTCTGTGCTTTACCAGGAAGAGAAATTTTGTCGAGGACTAAGTTAAATGTGTCCACTATCATCCTGTTCAAATATCTACTTTGGAAGCTCATCAGAATCTCTCTTCACATCACCTCATCAATTTCAAGTTTAAACTTAAAAATAAACCATCTCAATGTTTTTAAAAATAGGTGGAGAAAAACTGAAGGTGAATACACTCACCATTAAAAACAGTTCAGTAATCAAAGCAGTCAGCATAAGTATGGCTGGTTAGCAGCATAGCATTCATTTTAATATCTGGTAGTTGTCACAAATGCTTCCTCAAAGTGCTAAGGGGGAAATAGATCAGACAACTGTGCTCTGTCTCTATCAAATTTCCCCAAAGACCCAGAGGCACTTCCTTTTAGTGGTGCACATGTGGATTAAATCTGTATGAGTAATGACATTTCAGATTCAGTGTGTTCTGCATAAATATCATTATAGTTTCTGCTCTGATGCTCATTCTTCATTTCAGGGTTTGGTTTCTTTTTCTTTTTAGAAAACATAGTTTCTTATTTCTGCTGCCAAGGCTAGTACCCTTGTTTTTTTCCATTCTAGTATCCCAAAGCAGTGGGACAACTAGAGCCTTGATGGTGCAAGGGTTAGAGTACAGTACTGCAAGCTACTTCTGCTGATCACCGGCTGCCAGCATTTTGGCAGATCGAATCTCAGTAGGCTCAAGTTGGACTCAGCCTTCCATCCTTCCAAGGTGGGTAAAATGAGGACCCAGATTGTTGAGGGCAATATACATACAAAATTAGGACAGTTCTACAAAATTAACAATTAATATGAGTTAAAATTCAGGGAACACAAGAACAAGGGGACACAATCTGAAGTTAGTTGGGGGAAAGATCAAAAGCAGCATGAGAAAATATTATTTTACTGAAAGAGTAGTAGATCCTTGGAACAAACTTCCAGCAGACGTGGTAGCTAAATCCACAGTAACTGAATGTAAACATGCCTGGGATAAACATATATCCATCCTAAGATAAAATACAGAAAATAGTATAAGGGCAGACTAGATGGACCATGAGGTCTTTTTCTGCCGTCAGACTTCTATGTTTCTATGTTTCTAACATAGTACAAATTTTTTTTCTTCAAAAAAGGAAAGGAATTTTCCAGTTTTTGGATATAAGACTTTGAAAAGATGATCAAGTAAAAATAATGATCAATGAATTTAAAAAAATACTGTTTGCAGATTGCAAAATATACAGTGTAAACGAAGCTTATATTTTCTATTCAATTATAATTAACATTACAATTGATTTTAGAAAATAAAGATTGCAAATTAAGAAACAATGCTGCAATAAAAATTATAATTTCTGTAGTATGCCAATTTTGTATAATATAGCTAAAACCCACAGTAAATCTTATTTTCCTATTCCAGGGAACATGATTATTTAAAAGATATCTCCAGCAAAACAAGAAATAATGATGGGGGTCAAAAATG
Organism: Erythrolamprus reginae; assembly: GCF_031021105.1. Taxonomy (NCBI): domain Eukaryota; kingdom Metazoa; phylum Chordata; class Lepidosauria; order Squamata; family Dipsadidae; genus Erythrolamprus; species Erythrolamprus reginae. Next base: position 95,221,536 of record NC_091954.1, read on the forward strand.
AATTTGTGAATAATGAATGTGAATTGTAAAAATGAATGGCCACTATGAAAACCAACTACTGAAACAATTTACTCATACTGAAATAATGAACCAGGACTGAACCAGAAAACCAAGATAAGGAAAGAAAAGATGGAAAAATTGTAAGCTAGAACTAACGATTCTCAAAAAGAGAGAATGAAGAAGTTTAAAGAATGTGTAAAGAAGCTATGTATGAATATTGTGGTGAAAGTAAAAATGATTTTCAAAAATCATTTGGGGGCATAGTAGCTGACATTAATGTATTCTCCATTTAGAGTTCTTTTCATAACCTGTTTTGCTTAATACTATTTTTTTCTGCAGTTTACATAGTGTTGTTTGTCCTAAATACATTATCTAAACTGGATGCTTCCAGAGAAGAGAGGGAAAAACACTGTTTAGCAATACCCAGATTTTCGCAGGAGTTCCAGTTGTTTTTTCTGAATTATAGTTAAACTAAAGAGCAACATTAGATTCCATGTTAGATCTATACCCTTGAAGTACTATGTCTAATTTTGGACATTAGAATTCAAATGTTTCTGAGAAATTAGAATTGATTAAAATAAATTAATAAGAAAGGCTGAGGAACTGTAAGGTAAATTTCATAAGAACTGCTTTGAAAACTTGTCGAATCTGATATACGATGCATTTAGATGTGAAAATTTTGTGCTGGTACTCAATGCAAGCTAGAACTTGTCGGTGTTGGTTGTCTTGTGACTAATACATTATTCCTAATGGGAAAAATTGTTTGGTACCTGTAATTTTTGCTACTCGTTGCACCTCTTGGATCCAATTAATGACAATTATCAAAGTACTACTGTTATTTGAAAAAAAGAAGACATTGAGAAAAGATATTTCAGAGAGGATAGTATCTGAAATATTGTTCTGTCTGGGTGCCCCCAGACTTCAACACCAACTGGAAAAAGCAGCCAGACACGCTGGTAAAAGCAAAAGCACTTTATAGTTTGAAAAATAAACCCAGAGAAAAACCTGTTCTTCCCAACAGGCAGGCTATGAGACTTCACAGCAGAGTCCTGATGGCCAGACAATACAGCAGACTTCTTGCTGGCACACCCACCACTGTAGAGAATAAGACCCACACCTTTTCAGTATTCAAAAGGTTTCAGTATTCAAAATCACAAACCAGAATTCCAAGACGCCAAAGATCACAGCCAGGTCCCAGGACTCCCAAAGATAATACTCCACAAGCCAGGAAGGGTGGGTCTGCCTTTTCAGCCTTTCCAGAGAGCACCACACCCAAACCCAGCTGTTGCCTCTTTAGTGCTGAAAGTACCTGGCTAATTGTCCCCTTCGTTGTGTTGCTCTTCTCTGCCGGAGATCTATGATTGCTTGTGCATTTTCATCTAAGGAATCCAGGCTGCTTGCTGGGGAGAGCTCCCCCGAGGGGGACTCTGGCTGTCCTCCCTCTCCCTCAGCCTGAGATTCCTCCTCCCCGTCTGCCTGAACCTCCTGTTCCTCATCCTCCCCCTCTGAGCAGGAAATCGGCAGAGGATCAGCCGTTCCCTGAGGGGCCTCAGACGGAATCACAACAAATATAGACGTAGTACCTTGGTATTTGTCAGTCTGTATTAAGAAAAACTCCCTAACAATATGAAATTAATTATTGAAAGGTGGGTCAGCTGCTTTCTGCATGGAAGGAATTTAACAAACTGATGATCTGTTGAGGCTGCTTTAACTGAATTGTTCCAGTGAACTTAGAATGGAAATTATTGATCTGAATGATCCCTTTCAACCACTATGACTTCAGATTTTCCAAGGACTAACACGATCCTGCAATTTTATTTTATTATTTGTCAAATATATACAGGATAGTAGTAGTTTGTATAAACATAACAAAAGTAAAAAGTAACGATAAAGAGGACAGTAGGACTGGGATGGTAGGCACAGTGGTGCGTTTATGCTTGCCCCTTACGAGTTTGGATCGGTTTACATTTAGTTTGAAACTATTATAGGCTCGTATATTGCTGCTGTTGAAGGTGAAGTAGACATTAACAGGAAGGACATTTTAGTATATGATTTTATGAACTACATTTAGATCAGATTGGAGGAGATGTAGTTGTAAATGGCCTAATCCCAGTATTTCAAGTCTGGTGGAATAAGGTATTTTGTTGTGAGCAGAGGAGACAAGGACTCTTCTTGTGAAATATTTCTGGACTTTGTCGATTGTATTAATGTCTGATATACAATGCAGGTTCCAGAGAGATTAGCTGTATTCCAGAATTGGTCTAACAAATGTTTTGTAAGCTCTGGTTAGCAGTGTAATATTGTGCTGTGAGCCGCCCCGAGTCTGGGGAGAGGGGCGGCATACAAATCTAAATAATAAAATAAAAATAAAAAATAAGAGAGGAAACTACATAAGATTAGATTTTGGCAATGTTGTTACAGTGGGCTCTGTCACTTAGATCATTGGATATGAATACTCCAAGGTCTTTGAAAGAGTTAGAGGCATCTACAAGTTTGTTTCCTCCAAGTTTGTATTTTGTACTCTGATTCTTTTTGCCCATATGTAGGACAGAACATTTGTTGGTTAAGATTTAATTTGCCAGTTGTTTGACCATTCTGCTACATGATCAAGGTCTTTTTGAAAGGTAGCAGCATTGTTGGTGGTGTTAAGTAATTTAACATCATCAGCAAAGAGAACGCAGTTGCTTATAATATGATCACAAAGATTGTTTATGTAAAGTAGGAGGAGTGTTGGTCCTAGAACTCTGCCTTGAGGGACACCACTGTTGACAGGAGCAAGATTTGATGTGGCACTCCCTATTTTGACCACTTGTCTGTTAGACAGGAATGCGGTTATCCAATCATGTAGGGGTCCATATAACACTGAATGAAAATGAACTACACACAAGATTCTTTACAAGTTAAGGCACCCACCATTTTTCCTAATTCAGATGCCACTGTACATTTTAACACAATATGCTACATACCATTTTCTTCATCTATCCGACTGGCAGATATGAAAAAAGCTCTGTTTATTTCATACCTGTACCAAAAACCAACTTCTAGAAATTGTGAAAAGTGCTGAAGTCTTGCAATAATAATCCTGTTTTGTTTATTTACTTCAATAATTTTCAGCTATTACTGGCAGCAATCGTTAATATGCATTTAATTTATTATTTATTTATTTATTTATTTATTTATTTATTTATTTATTTATTTATTTATTATTTAGATTTGTATGCCGCCCCTCTCCGCAGACTCGGGGCGGCTCACAACAAAGTGAAACAATTTACAACAAATCTAAATTACAGTTTAAAAATATTTTAAAAACCCCATTTTCTAAACAAACATACATACAGACATACCATTCATAAATTGTATATGCCCGGGGGAGGTGATTCAGTTCCCCCATGCCTGACGACAAAGGTGGGTCTTAAGGAGCTTACGAAAGGCAAGGAGAGTAAGGGCAGTTCTAATCTCCGGGGGGAGTTGGTTCCAGGGGTCGGGGCCGCCACAGAGAAGGCTCTTCCCCTGGGGCCCGCCAACTGACATTGTTTAGTTGACGGGACCTGGAGAAGGCCCACTCTGTGGGACCTAATCAGTCGCTGGGATTCGTGCGGCAGCAGACGGTCTCGGAGATATTCTGATCCAGTGCCATGAAGGGCTTTAAAGGTCATAACCAATACTTTGAATTGTGACCGGAAATTGATCGGCAACCAATGCAGACTGTGGAGTGTTGGTGAAACATGGGCATACCTAGGTAAGCCCATGACTGCTCTCGCAGCTGCATTCTGCACGATCTAGAGTTTCCGAACACTTTTCAAAGGTAGCCCCATGTAGAGAGAATTACAGTAGTCGAACCTCGAGGTGATGAGGGCATGAGTGACTGTGAGCAGTGAGTCCCGGTCCAGATAGGGCCGCAACTGGTGCACCAGGCGAACCTGGGCAAACGGCCCCCTCGCCACAGCTGAAAGATGGTTCTCTAATGTGAGCTGTGGATCGAGGAGGACGCCCAAGTTGCGGACCCTCTCCGAGGGGGTCAATAATTCCCCCCCCAGGGTAATGGAAGGACAGATGGAATTGTCCTTGGGAGGCAAAACCCACAGCCACTCCGTCTTATCCGGGTTGAGTTTGAGTCTGTTGAGTATTTAATGCCTGTCATATTGTTTCAAAGATACAAAGGGAAGGTTTTCTTATAACCAGCTCCATTAGTAAAGCCTTGAATGAGCTCCTGGCCTGATGCGATAATACCACTTTGATTTTCCTATGTTTGTTCATTTTAAAACTGACACAGTCTGACGTTTTTCAAATCGCACAGTACCTTTTGAGATTTCTCAGAACATCTGTATCTATATTAACAACACATGACAAAGCAACTGCTGACAAACTTAATGGTTTGGAATATTCCCAGAGATAGTTAACATTTTCCTTCCATGAAAAATTTAAATCAGATTGAAACAGCATTCATAAACAGGGACTGGATGACAAGAAAACATATGTTTTATGTAAGAAAATATAAAGTTCACTTAAATTAGGACTTAAGTATTGTAGTTGCTAAATCAGGATGGCTACAACTTTGGAAAGTTTTAGGTCCATGGAATTCAGGCTACACAACTAAAATAATCTATGAAAAAAGTTAGGTTCTAATTATTTAGAGTATTTTATGTACAATGAGAACCTGAATCTTGTTAAGATCAAATTGTTAACATAATGGACTTGTGATCATTTTTCACACTCATGACTGTTGCAGTTTCTCCAAAGTCATGTGATCAAAATTCAACTGCTTGGCAACTGACTCATATTTATGATGTTACAGTATCTCAAGTCATGTGACCTTCTGACAAACAAAGTCAAGGAGGAAGCTGGATTCACTTAACAACCGTGTTACTAACTTAACAACTGCAATGATTCACTTAACAACTGTGGCAGGAAAGGTTGCAAAATGGGGCAAAACTCACTGAACAAATGTCTCCTAAATTGCGGTCCTAAGTCAAGGACTAACTGTACTCTAAAGGCCCTGTCCATTCATTTTTTCCAGTGGAAAAAATGTTTTCATAACAGTTGAATTTAATACCAGACTATCACTTCCACCTGAATAAACATCCATTATTTATTTATTTGTTTGTTTTTATTTATTTACTTACTTATTTGTTTGTTTGTTAATTTGTTTGTTTGTTTGATTTTTATGTTGCCCTTCTCCTTAGACTCAGAGTGGCTTACAACATGTTAGCAATAGCACTTTTTAACAGAGCCAGGCAGTGTTCCCTCTAATTTTTTTGGGGGGTGGGCGGAAAAGTATAGTGTCTGAGGGGCAGTCCCTTCGGGACTGGGCGGCACAGAAATATTAATAAACAAACAAACAAACAAACAAATAAATAAAAAACCCACCCTGTTTAGCCTCAGAGAATTTCAAAATAAAATACTGTACTGTGTGTCTATAACAGTGAGCTCATAATAGGGCAACTCTATCAATATCAAAATGCCACTTAAATAGTTGAGCTAGTTTCAAACTAGATTTTGATTTTCTTTCTCTCTTCCTTACTCCCATTCTTTTTCTTTCTCTTTTCCTTCCTCTCTTTTTTCTATCTGTTTCTCTCTCTTCCTCTCTTCCTCTCTCTCTCCTTCCCTCTCACTCTTTCCCTCTCGGCTTCTGGGCAGGTTTGGAAAACTCTGAGTTGATGATGATTTTTAAGTGAGCGATTGCTCACTGCTCAGCTTAGAGGGAACTATGGAGCCAGGCTATTGCCCCCACAATCCAGGGTCTCATTTTACCCACCTTGGAAGAATGGAAGGCTGAATCAACCTTGAGCTGGTGATGAGATTTGAACTGCTGACCTACAGATCTACAGTCAGATCTACAGTCAGCTTCAGTGGCTTGCAGTACAGCACTCTACCTGCTGCTCTTATTAGAGAGTCAATTAAAAGATAGATACTATGTGAAAATGGAATTGCCCAGCAAATCTAGCTAATTTAGTTTCCCTCCCAAGATTTTATAATATGTAACTGTGCATTTTGAAATCCATTTCTTTGCAGTGATAAAATTGCTCTGGGTTGAACCCATGACTTTGTATCTGCAAAATTTGAAGTATGGCGAGTTGTTTTCTCCCCCCCCCTGCTTTAGTCAGATTTACCCTACTGGTTCTGTCTTCTAATTAAAACAATATCTTGTTAATTCATTAGTGCTACTCCAGTGAGCCTGTCAGCATGACTGGGACATTTCAAAATATTGCTATTTATAAAATGGCAAGAAACACAAATGAAGGATAAATCAAAACGGACCATTATTTTCAGTAGAGTGCATTAAAACTATGTTTCCTTAAGACTGTTGTGGAGAAGGGAGAACACAGCCTCTCTATGAATACAACTGGCTGCCAATTAGTTTCCGGACTCAATTCACAGTGTTGGTTATGATCTATAAAGTCCTACATGGCATTGGGCCAGAATACCTGCGGGACCACTTTCTGCTGCATGAGTCCCAGCGACTGGTTAGGTCCCACAGAGTTGGCCTTCTCCAGGTCCTGTTAACCAGACATCGTTTGGCGGGAACTAGGGGAAGAACCTTCTCTGTGGGGGCTCCGGCCCTTTGGAATCAGCTCCCCCCAGATTCGAACTGCCCCCACCCTCCTCGCCTTCCGTAAAAGTTTAAAGACCTATTTGTGCCACCAGGCTTGGGGTCATTAGATCCTAGCCCCCTGGCCAACAAGTGTAGTATGGTTGTATATGTTATTAGAGTTTTTAAAGTTTTTTAGCGATATTAATTGGATTTTTAGATATGTACATTGTATATTGTTTGATGCTGCAATGTCCTACCGGTCAATGACTACTTCAGCTTCAACCGCAACAATACAAGAGCACGCAACAGATTTAAACTTAATATTAACCGCTCCAAACTTGACTGTAAAAAATATGACTTTAACAATCGAGTTGTCGAAGCGTGGAACTCATTACCAGACTCAATAGTGTCAACCCCTAACCTCCAACATTTCTCGCTTAGACTATCCACGATTGACCTCTCCAGGTTCCTAAGAGGTCAGTAAGGGGCGTACATAAATGCACTAGTGTGCCTTTCGTCCCCTGTCCAATTGTCTTTCCTTTATCTCATATATCATATATATTTTCTTCCTTTCATATATCTTCTCCTCTATTTTTACATATTAACTTTATATATATTACTTCATGTCTATTCTCTGAGAAGGCTGAGGGAAAAAGCAGATCCCAAAGAGAAGATTACAGAGAAAGCATTTGCTGAATTATCTCTATCAGGCCCATATATATACTATAGGCCCATACACTAAGACTCCCAGCTTTCTATGTTGCTCATTGAAAAGCAACATGAGAAAATATTATTTTACTGAAAGAGTAGTAGATCCTTGGAACAAACTTCCAGCAGACGTGGTAGATAAATCCACAGTAACTGAATTTAAACATGCCTGGGATAAACATATATCCATCCTAAGATAAAATACAGAAAATAGTATAAGGGCAGACTAGATGGACCATGAGGTCTTTTTCTGCCATCAGACTTCTATGTTTCTATTGAGAGATGAGAGCTAGTTGTGCATATTGGAAAGTCTTACTCAGGAAAGGAAAGAGCAAGAAACTCAATAAATAGTTGTTTACAGGGTCACCATTTATACTGCTAGTGCAAAATCAGAACAAATCTCAACCTGGAGATGTGATGTGCCCTCAGAAGGTTTCCTGATTACAGTAGTCCCTCGCTATACTGCGCTTCACCTACTGCGGCTTCACTTCACCGTGGGTTTCTGAGGAAGTCGATCGGCAGATTTAAACAGCCCGTCAAACTCGATCGGCAGGTTTTTCAAAAAAAAAATTGTAAATACTGTATTTAAATACTGTATCTAAAATAAATACTGTGTGGGAAGGGTTTATAAACACTTAAAACAATGAAAACTTACCAAACAATTACAATATAAATACTTAAATAAGTACTATCAGTCGATAAATTCCCCATCGCGGATTTCACCTATCGCGGCCAGGTCTGGAACGTAACACCAGCGATAGGTGAGGGACTACTGTATTCTAAAATATATATTTGTGTTTATGTATGTTCTTTGTATGATTCTTAGGGGGGCAAATTTACAAAGCAATTTTTTTTTTTGCTCTGGCTGTGCTTTCAAAAGAAATCAAACTCCATCTAATCCAGCCCATGGACCTTTGACCATTGGAGAACAACTAATTCATTCTGCCCAACTGCAATGATTCTGAAGCTCATGGATTAGTGAGTAATATGCCTACAAACATCATTAACTTTCCAAGTGATTTTCTGTGTGCAAAACCATAGCTTTGAAGAGGGTCTGATATCCATTAAGGCATGACAGACACCTAAGAGCATATTGATTTCTTTATAGCAGCAATTTACCCAACTTTCTGGGAAACTGATTTTTGGAAAGTTTATGGGCAATACTAAGCTTTAAAAGTAAGAACCAGTTCAGTACTTTTTAAATATGGTAATTAAACACTCTACTAGCTCTCATATCTGCTTAATGCACGAATTTCTGTGTTGCTAGCATACTGGTTAATACTTGCAAAAGTTTTTACACAGAAGATCTGCATTAATTTGCATTTTAACCCTTTCATCTGATCAAAAAAAACATTTCTAATCTAGATGTCTTTAAAACTCACCTAGAAGTCAGTGTATCAAATCAATAGTAAGCTCAGTTTATTTTCCTCAAACAAACTCAGAAAAAAATGAAATAAATTGTTATTAACCAAGAACCAACCAGCATAACAAAATTAATTGAATTCAGGAACCTTTTTCCCATTCAAAACTTGTTCTTTAAAGTCACATTTAATTTAAAGTTAACATGCTGGGTAAAATGTCACAGCACATTTTGTTAATAAGAAAAGATTGATAAACTGTAATAAGTGTTTACAGGTTTCAGTGTATATTGGAATACAGCTCATTTTTTAGTCATCAAAGACATGAGACAATAGACAAAAGGATTTTCTGCAGCTAAAAGGAAATCAAATTTACCTAGTGATGATTTTTATGCTCACTGACAGTAGGCATAAAACACAAATATTCATGGCACAGACTTTTGTGTTTTTTACCAGAATTTTATTAGGTTGGAACTGTTCAGGCGTATGTCATAAATCACAGACAATACAGTAAAGTGACAGAGATTTCAGGAAATAAAAGTACAATGAAAGTGAATACATAATATCTAATTTCATTCTACAAGAGAAACAATCACCCTTATTATCTTTAAAGTAACCCAATCCCACAAAACATTCCCCATGGTTGAATTTGTTTCTGTACCAGAAATTATATATAATATATGTAGCCATACCCTTCTAGGATTCGAACCTGGGCTGTTTTTGCTTTGCTAAATTTTTGTCCTCTAAGCTGATTGATATACAGTGATCCCCTGCTCGTTGCGAGGGTTCCGTTCCAGGACCCCCCGCAACGAGCGGGTTTTCGCGAAGTAGCGCTGCGGAAGTAAAAACACCATCTGCGCATGTGCAGATGGTGTTTTTACTCCCGCAGCGCTAGCGAGGAGCCGAAGATTGGGGGCGGCGCGGCTGTTTTAAAATGTCGCCGCCGGCATGGGGGGCTTCCTAGCAGCCCCCCAAACCCGGGTTGGGGGTCCGGGAGGTGCTGGCAAGCCCCCCATGCTGGCGGCGACATTTTAAAACAGCCGCTATCTTCGGCTCCTCGCTAGCGGGCAGGCAGGCGGCGGACAAGCCGTTCGCTGGCGCTGGCTCTCGGCGCTTTCGAGCTGAGTCCTGGAGCGAATTCGCTTCAGGACTCAGCTCGAAAGCGCCGAGAGCCAGCGCCAGCGAACGGCTTGTCCCCGCTGGCTCTCGGCGCTTTCGAGCTGAGTCCTGGAGCGAATTCGCTTCAGGACTCAGCTCGAAAGCGCCGAGAGCCAGCGCCAGCGAACGGCTTGTCCCCGCTGGCTCTCGGCGCTTTCGAGCTGAGTCCTGGAGCGAATTCGCTTCAGGACTCAGCTCGAAAGCGCCGAGAGCCAGCGCCAGCGAACGGCTTGTCCCCGCTGGCTGTCGGCGCTTTCGAGCTGAGTCCTGGAGCGAATTCGCTTCAGGACTCAGCTCGAAAGCGCCGAGAGCCAGCGCCAGCGAACGGCTTGTCCCCGCTGGCTGTCGGCGCTTTCGAGCTGAGTCCTGGAGCGAATTCGCTTCAGGACTCAGCTCGAAAGCGCCGAGAGCCAGCGCCAGCGAACGGCTTGTCCCCGCTGGCTCTCGGCGCTTTCGAGCTGAGTCCTGGAGCGAATTCGCTTCAGGACTCAGCTCGAAAGCGGCGAGAATGAACGGCGTGGGCGGGCGAAGGGCAGGCGGCAGCGAGGAGTTTGCGTGGGCGGTGGGGAAACTCCTTGCTGATGCCCGCTGCTCGCCCTCCCGCCAGCAAGAGGGGGAAGACCCAGGGAAGCCGCCCAGCAGCTGATCTGCCGGGCCCCATCTACGCATGCGTGCCCATAGAAAAAAAGGGCACGCATGCGTAGATGGTGTTTTGACTTCCGGGTTCAAAAATCGCAAATTACCCTGTTCGCAATGGTTGGGGACACAATAACCGGGGGATCACTGTACATCCATCCATCCATCCATACATACATACATACGACACACACAAGTAAATGTAAATATACAGTAAATACTATTCAAATCTTCCTTTTCATTTGGAGCTATAGAACAATATTATTTTTCTCACTATTAGAATCTTTCTGCTTCTACTGTATTTTAGTTTAAAGCAATCTTGGAGGATAGAAGAGATTAATAATCTGCATAAAATAATCACAGAGTACGGTAATTCGTATGGACAGAGTAAATCTAATCAGAATGACTAGAATTTAAGTATAATATACCACTCCATAATGAAACAGACAACGATGCTGGGCAAATCAACTTCCATAACATCAATTTACTTCCAATGTATCTCTGTTCTTAATATAAAAGTAAACATATATTCTTTAAAGGAAATTGGTATAAAAATTCAGGGTCATAACGTTCCTCATGCAACTTCTATTTAATATTATTCAAAATACCATACTATTCATTTGTGAACAAGATTGTTTTGATAGTATTGTACCAACATCTCCAGGGATGTGAGGGTGGGGTATAACAATCAATATTTTTGTATGTTACTTAGATGCTGTGATAATTCTCTCTTTCATTGAAGCAACAGTATATTCTGAAGAATATGATGTTTTGGGCACAAAAATATACTCTGCAACACTTTGTACAGTGATACTCAAATTCATGGAAACTCGTTGAATTTAGTATGCAATGCTTTTTGATTTGAAAAATTTGTCGAGGAACTCATTGTTTGTTTGGTACTCAGACCACAAACTAGAACTTGTTGGTGTTGGCTGCCTTGTGACTCACTGCATTACAGTGTTCCCGTGATTTCCGCGGGGGATGCGTTCCGAGACCGCCCGCGAAAGTCGCATTTCCGCGAAGTAGAGATGCGGAAGTAAATACAGTATCACAAGCCATCCCTTAACACTTTAAACCCCTAAATTACCATTTCCCATTCCCTTAGCAACCATTTACTCACCATTATTACTGGTACTCACCACTTAGTGATCCTGATATTTATAAACATAATTATTTATTAACAATAATTATTTTTTTAATTTATTTGCAAAAATTATTAGTTTGGCGATGACGTATGACGTCATCGGATGGGAAAAACCGTGGTATAGAAAAAAACCCGCAAAGTATTTTTTAATTAATATTTTTTGAAAAACCGTGGTATAGGCTATTCGCGAAGTTCGAACCCGCGAAAATCGAGCGAACACTGTATTCCTTATGGTAAAAATTTGCTACTCATAGTTTTTGGGATTCATACCCCACACCCCGTAATCAATTAATTATGAGTACTGAAGTACCATTGTAGTAACAAATTATATTCAGTAATATATCTTGTGTGTCTTTCTTCCTCTTATAGTAATATTTTGGGGGATGGGGTTAGGCTTTTAAAGAGAGTGAAATTTTCACAACAATCAATACTTTTGTTAAGGGAGAAAAATCCTACTGCAATAATAATGTTGTTTAATAGTCTTGAATGCCAGAGAAGCTTATCAACAGCAGCCCTTCAATCAACATTGTTTGGATTGAATATTCTGAGTTAATATATGTAGATGTTCTTCCAGGCTACACAGCCAAGTTAAAGATTCTGTTTTATAATGAACAATAATAGGTGAAGAAAAAGAATTCATGAGCTCTTAAAAATTCTAATAGGATGCTTTCCTACTGAGTGTATCAGCAAGAGTTAAGCAAAACTATTTTTATTAGATTGATATGTGTGTGTGAGAGAGAGAGAGAGAAAGAGAGAAATAAATAGAAGATAGATATTTATTTATTTTTATTTTTTTTTATTTATTGTTAGAGTTGGAAGGGACCATGCGGGTCATCAAGTCCAACCCCCAGCCTAAGCAGGAACCCTATAGCATCCTAGCCAAATGGCAGTCCAATTTCCTCTTAAAAATGTCCAGAGTATTGGAGTTCAAAATATCCGCTGGTAGGTTGTTCCACTGGTTGATCGTTCTGACCGTCAGGAAGTTATATTATATATTATAGATAGATAGATAGATAGATAGATAGATAGATAGATAGATAGATAGATAGATAGATAGATAGAGGAAGAGAGGGAGGGAGGGAGAGGGGGAAGGAGGGAGGGAAAGAACATGAGATATTTGAAAATATATCAAGATATATAACAAGTATGTGATTTATCTGCAGTATTAAATTTCCCTTTAATTAAAAAATTGAAGTTTTTTTAAAAAATTACCTATTTTTTGTTTTTTGTTTTCTCTTTAAAAGCAAGCAAGGGACTAGCTATCTAAAGTCATTTCTTCTATTCATTGATTTTAGTAGCTTCCTCATAAATAAAAGCTGAAAAGCCTTTTCAACTTGAATAATATCAAGCCTAATATTTTGGGCTTCTGCTAGCAAGAATTTTAAAATTTTTCTTTCTCAAAATTGAACACTAAACATTTGTTGAAAGACTAACATCTCAGTGGAAATACCGTGTGTCACAGCTAGAAGGAAAAAAGCTTAAGAAATAAATTTCAGATTTTTTTGCAGCAAAACAAGCTGCATTAAAATTAGCATTTATGCTCTGTAGAAAAACCAATAGAGAGTCATAGCTATTAAATACAATGATGATCTGAACAGGTTAGTTCTATCCTAATTATACAATAACATCCTACCGGTCAATGACTACTTCAGCTTCAACCGCAACAACACAAGAGCATGCAACAGATTCAAACTTAATACGAACCGCGCCAAACTTGACTGTAAAAAATATGATTTCAACAATCGAGTTATCAAAGTGTGGAACTCATTACCGGACTCAATTGTGTCAACCCCTAACCCCCAACATTTCTCCCTTAGACTCTCCACGATTGACCTCTCCAGGTTCCTAAGAGGCCAGTAAGGGGCGTACATAAGTGCACTGGTGTGCCTTTCGTCCCCTGTCCAATTGTCTTTCCTTTCTTTCACCTATCATATATATTCTCTTCCTTTCATATATCCTCTCCTCTAAGTTCACTTTTACCCTTATATATATATTACCACATGTCTATTTTTCTTCCTATGCATTTGTGTATTGGACAAATGAATAAAATAAAAAATAAAAATAAAATAAGAAGAATCCCACTATTTTTCTTGATGCAAATGCCGTATCAACAATGACAACAATCACAAAATCTACAAACAAATTAAACCTGATTAAAGGGAAAAAAGTATCTGAATCAAAATTGGAATTATCTTATTCAGTAAATAGTTACCATGCCAATAGTATTCAAGTGCACTACAGAGCATGGAAATTGTGATTGAAAATCTCATCCAAAAATGCAAACAACTGGAGGAGATCCAACAGCAGTCATCTTATTTCAAACTCAGTAGGTTAGCGTGAGTCACTGATCTTTTGCACTTAGATGAGCAAAGAGAAAGCATCCCAAGGATACATAAATCTTAAATAGAATGTTGATTAGACTGTTTTAAGCATGCAGACATCTATGAAGAAAGTTATTGCAAAGAAGAACTACTTCACAAGTGATAAGGATGAAATATAATAAGAAGGAAGAAAAGAGCATCATTCAAAGTGTGAAATACTACTATTATGTTCTTTGAAGTATACCATAGCAACCTTGATATATGAGAGGTGTCAAGACCCTAATTGTAATTCTAACAAGCTGACCCTGTACTTAACTCCAGAAAAGAATAGTGGTAAGAATTACACCCTTAAATCTATTGAATTTCATTATGTACCTCAGTTCCATAAGCATCACCATCACTAGCATAATACTAGCATAACTTATAAAAATTCTTCAATTAAATGAACAATTAAGCATGCAAACTTCAGTTACATATTACAAAGTGAACTATGAAAATATGCATAAAGGTGTGCTTTTTTTTAGATTCGTATTTTGTTTCCTTCACCGAAACTCAGTGCGCCTCTATAATTATTAGAATGACCTTGTGAAGAAAGAAGAAAAGAGGAAGCAATTTGCTTCTTTAATTTGAGGTGAAGAGATAGCAGAGACTAAAAGAAATGAAGTTGCAAATAAAAGTTTCAAGGTCAAATTCTCTTTCTGAAGGTATAATTAATTTATTGATTTTTAAGATGCATCATATCACTCTTAACATATACCCTGTTTCCCTCTAAATACTACATCCCAGTGTTGGTTATGACCTATAAATCCCTTTGTGGCACCGGACCAGATTATCTCCGGCACCGCCTTCTGCTGCACGCATCCCAGCGACCAGTTAGGTCCACAGAGTGGGCCTTCTCCAGGTCCCGTCTACTAAACAATGTTGTTTGGTGGGACCCAGGGGAAGAGCACTTCTCTGTGGCGGCCCCGGCCCTTTGGAACCAACTCCCCCAGGAGATTAGAATTTCCCCCACCCTCCTCGCCTTTCGTAAGCTCCTTAAAACCCACCTCTGCTGTCAGGCATGGGGGAACTGAGATATTCTTTCTCCCTAGGCCTTTACAATTTATGCATGGTATGTTTGTATGTATGTTTGGTTTTACAATAAGGGTTTTTTAGTTGTTTTAGTATTGGATTGTTACATGCTGTTTTTTATCACTGTTGTTGAGGGGCGCCATACAAATTCAATCAATCAATCAATCAATAAATAAATAAACACCACCACCCAAGCCCAAGCCCCCCCCCCCCCTTCAGTTGGGAAATGGCTAAATTCCAGAGTGGCTTAAGCCTGTTTTACTTGTTAAGCATTAAAGCTAATAATAAGCCAAAACGGACTTTGGAACTGAACTGTGGTAGAAATTATTTTCCTTTAATGATTCTGCAATCCCTTGTATTGGGGTGGAGTTGGGGTAACTCAACGGAGCCGAATGTTTACTGGCTGATGCCTACATGGAGCTCACAACAAAAATATTTACCACTTAATAGGATTGAACTCACTGCCTCCTTATTAACTAGGCCAGTGTTTCCCAACCTTGGCAACTTGAAGATATTTGGACTTCAACACCCAGAATTCCCCAGGCAGAGAATGCTGGCTGGGGACTTCTGGGAGTTGAAGTCCAGATATCTTCAAGTTGCCAAGGTTGGGAAACACTGAACTAGGCTACTTTCAGGCCACTACACCACTCTGTACTGTGATGGTAATTAAGATACTGAAATAGGATTGGGGGATCCTGATTTCAATCAGCCATATGAAGTTGATTGTATGATTCCAGACCAATCACCTTTTCTTAAGACAATCTGCTGCACAGGATTGTATTGTGAGGAAAAATGAAAAGGGATGGGGAAAGAGATTGGTATACAGGTGACTTGAGTTCCAGAAGCAAATAAATCAATATTTGGCAACACATATTATTTACTTTAACATGACTTGATTTTGGATAGGGATATAAACGATTGTGCTGTAAAAGGAAAGGAAAGATAAAAAAACAAAGAACTCTGGGTTACAAGTTGAAACCAGAGCCTTCTCTGTGGCGGCCCCGGCCCTCTGGAATCAACTCTCCCCTGGGGGAGATTAGAACGGCCCTCACCCTCCTTGTCTTTCGCAAGTTACTCAAGACCCACCTATATCGCCAGGCATGGGGGAATTAAGACATCTCCCCCAGGCTTTCTTATATTTTATGTTTGGTATGTATGTGTTGTATGGTTTTTAAATTGTTGGGGGGTTTTAATATAATTTTATTATTAGATTTGTTCCATTATTATACTGTTTTTATTATTGTTGTGAGCCATCCCGAGTCTTCGGAGAGGGGTGGCATACAAATCTAATACATTGAATTGAATTGAATTGAAAGAACTGGATCACTGCAAACAATAAAATGTTCCAAAGACTTGCCATCTAGTCATGAAAATAGATTAAAAGAAGAAATCAACAACAATCAAGTACTTATAATTTATGAATAAACAACTTTGACTCACCATTCATAAAACTAGAAAAAACAGATACAGCACTTCCTGTGTTCTACTGGGCTAAAAATGCAGTGTACTCTAGCAGCTTGTACCCTTAAGAAATCTACGGTATAATAAGAATTCTTCAGAGTCTCTTCCAAAACAAGGCACATTTAAATCTCTAATACTAAAATTATTGATCCTCTGCCAATTGTATTTATGTGGGTTTTAAAAAATATATATTGTTCTTTTGTATGCACTGCCCTTTTCTGGAAGAGAGGAGAAGAAAATGGAAAAACAGCATGGATATTGTTAATTTTTTCCACTTCTCTGAAGTTTGCATTTGTTCAACTACTTGCTTCCAGCTGACTTATTCCTTGCCTATGCCCCAACCCCCTACACACTGGGGAAACATATACTGTATTCTCTTAAAGACTGTGACAACAGAATGAAGCTAAACCTCATTTTCCAAATGTGACAGCAGAATTGTTGGTACTTTATCCCAATGGTTTTCATGTTGAAGCTGGGACAAGACACTCACAGGGTAAGGTCTGAAGCAGATGAAGATATTTCAATGATCAAAGTGTATAACTGGAGACAATTAGCCAATTCTCTATTTTTAATCAAGACCTATTCTCTTTATAGAAATAAAGATGACCCCAAACCTCTTCGCTGTTCATAAGGTCATAAAGTCTTGCCTAGCTGTCCAAACTTAGGGCCCTAAGTATGTAAAGGACCTCAATTCTTGGCTATAAAACATTCATGGTAATAATTTTACTTGACCACCATGTATATCTTGTTTTGTTTTAGTGTTTTTATGATGCACGCCACCCAGTCACTTGTTGAGATAGATGACTATGTAAATATGCCAATTGATTGACATAAAGGAAAGAGAAAATATAACCAAGAATGGAAAAATTATTGAAAACCTCAACTGCATGTCCTCAGCAAAAAACAGTATGCATCAAGAATGACAAAGTCCAAGGAAACTGCCAACCTGGTTAATAAATGATGCTTAGAAAAATAACAGAGAAAAGCTTTTTTCAGAAGATGGAAATCTTGTCCAAACGAGGTCAATACAGAAAGAAAGAAAGAAAGAAAGAAAGAAAGAAAGAAAGAAAGAAAGAACTTCCAGATAGAGTTACAGTAAGGTATGCTAAAATAAAAACTTTGATGAGAATATAATCAATAACAATAAAAACCACAATACATTGAATGCAAACACCTTATAAATAGGAGGATTGCTAGAGGAGCTACTGAATGACAAGATGATTAATGGGAGTATCTTGTTGAAGGTCAGACAATTACAGAATGTAATTTTTTGAGTCTGAGTAGACACCTGTTCCTGAACTGATCCCCACCCACCCCACCCAGAAAATATGTCACAAGAACAATGTGCTTTGACCAAATAATGATGGCAGAGAGAATTTTTAGGTCTGAGTGGCAATTTAAGAATCAACTCTTGGCAATTCAAATGTGCATTTGCTTTTAAGGTTCCAGCAAGGTTGGTAAGGTTGTATGACTGCTGGTGTAGCTTTTTGAAATGTTGCCAGCATAGAGTGTTTTTTTTTTAGTGGTGTGTGTGTGTGTTAAGTATTGGATAGTTAGTTTTAATTTCTGTTTCAGGTAAATTGATGGAAGACACAATTAATGATAAAATCACCAATGTCTAGAATGTTCTTAAAGGGCAGGGGCTACGGCAAAAAAGGCACATGTCGTGGTTATCCTTGGCTGACAGACTCATAACATCTCGAAGCTAATAAACTGGCAGAGATCACACTATCCAAATATCCCAGGTTCTGAGGTGGAGCACAAGGCCCAAATCATGCAGAGACTTCAACTTACACACACATAAACAAACCAGACCAATGTAACGAAAACCAGGGGGCTGAAATTACAGAAAGAATTATACCTAAGAGCAAAGGACCAGAGTACCTCCGGAACCGCCTGCTACCACATGAATCCCAGCGACCGGTAAGGTCCCACAGAGTTGGCCTTCTCTGGGTCCCGTCGACTAAACAATGTCGTTTGGTGGGCCCCAGGGGAAGAGCCTTCTCTGTGGCGGGCCCGGCCCTGTGGAACCAACTCCCCCCGGAGATTAGATCTGCCCCCACCCTTCTTGTCTTTCGTAAACTACTCAAGACTCACTTATACCGCCAGGCATGGGGGAGTTGAGACACCTTTCCCCCAGGCTTTTTTATACTTTGTTTTATGTTTGGTATGAATGTGCTGTTTGGTTTTTTAAATAATGATAGGGTTTTATATGTTTTTTAATATTAGATTTGTTCCACTATTGTTTTTATTACTGTTGTGAGCCGCCCCGAGTCTTCAGAGAAGGGCGGCATACAAATCTAATAAATAATAATAATAATAATAATAATAATAAATGAAAAGTAGAACTTGATTTGGGTGGGTAGTTACCAAAACTGTGAAAATATGCATAGGAGCATTTAAAACTAACGTTCCTTCCTGACCGTTGCAGTTAAAAGCCATGGTGCCTTTTGAAACAGACAGTGTCTGTTTGAAACATTAACCAACAATTTGAGATGAGCTGCCATGCGCTGAAAACTTCATCTTGACAGACTGCCTAAGTGGTTGATTCAAATGCCCAAGTGGTTAATAGAAATGCCCCAGTGTGCCAGGTTCAATACATTTAAAACTGCTACAAGTGTTACTAGCCACTGGGGATAAAGAAATCTGAAATAAACATGCAAGATGTACAGTGATTAATTACCTCGTTATCTTTCCATTAGCAGGAAAGCCGTGTGTGGGGGTGGGGGTGTATGCGTGTTTGAGTGTGTATGCGTGTGTGTATAAAACCTTTTATTTTAGCCATTGTTTATCCACTGCAGGATGAAGGCCTCTTACGCATGGTTCCAACCCACAAGGCCCCGAACTTTCTTTTTACCAATTGGACCCGCAATATTTGCTGATGTCATCGATCCCTCCTCAATTTACAAGATTTCATTTAGGGACTGTTTGAAGTTACAATGGCATGGGAAAAAAGTGACTTACGACCATTTTTTCCAGAGATATAAACATTGCAGCATCCACCATAGTCACGTGAATTGCACTCAGATGCTTGACAACTGACTCACATTTATGGCGGCTGTAAGTGTCGTGGGGTCATGTGATCTCCTTTTGCGACTTTCTGACAAGCAAAGTCAATGGGGAAATCAGATTCACTTAACAACCGCGTTACTAATTTAAGAGCTGCTGTGATTCACTTAACAAATGTGGCAAGGAAAGTTATAAAATGGATCAAAACTCACTTTACCAATTTCTCACTTAGCAACTTACATTTTGGACTCAATCGTGGCCATAATAAGTCTACGGAGAGGGGTGGCATACAAATATAATAATTAAATAGTTAAATAGTTAAATAGTTAAATAATCAAATAATTAAATAGTTAAATAATAATAAATAAATAAATTGAGGACTACAATTGTATATACACAGACACACAACACAGAGACAATATATACCTTCATGAAAACATCAGTCATGAACAATGGCATTTTGTTCCAAGTGATCTTGAATTGGAATATAGCAAACTGCTGGGCATTTGATAAACTGCTGGGTATTTAGTCGAGAAACAGGCAGTGTGGCACTGTCCACATGTGTCCATTACAATTTCTATAGTCCCTTGGTATTCCCATGGCTGGGAATAGTAGAATTGATCTCCAAAATATTTAGAAGACTAAGTGTGTTTCCATTATATAACTCAGTATTTTCTATTCAGTAGCTACCCTGTGTCTTTATTATCAACTTACTATGTAATCAAATCTATGTTTCTATGTTTCTAATCAAATCACAAAGTTGGGAGGGTTCTTAGAGATCATTTAGTTCAATCTTTTGCTCAGAGCAGAGATCGGACCTTCTTTGACAAATAACTGTACAGCGTCTGTTTTAGCCTCTCTGTTTACATCAGCATTTTATAATGTTGAGTCTGAACTTATTTCATTGTAGTTCTAACCTTGGGCGAATAAATTTACTCCCTCTTCTACATGACAACCTCTCAAATATTTGAAGATTAATATCTCACATCTCTTTGGTAGGCTAGGCTTACACAGATGCCTACTGTAATTCTATATAGGTGTTCTTCATGGGGCCACCCTTGAAGACCATCCAGAAGCTTCAATTGACCCAGAATGATGCCTTTGTAATACTTCTGCTTCAGGAGATGCACTGGTTTCCAGTTAGCTTCTAAGTGTGATTCAAAGTGCTGATCATTACCAGTTACCTGAGGGACTGTCTGTCTCTTGAAATGTCTACCTGGCCAATTTGGTCTAGCAGGGTTCCTTTGATTAAACAGAATCATCTATTGGGAAGCCAACCCTCTCGAATGATTTCCCTGAGGTCCAAATGGCTCCATTTTGCTGTTGTTTAGATCAGGGGTCTCCAACCTTGGCAACTTTCAGGCTGGAAGATTTCAACTCCCAGAATTCCCCAGCCAGCTTTGCTTTGCTGGCTCGGGAATTCTGGGAGATAAAGTTGCCACAGAGTTGGAGACCCCTGGTTTAGACAAACTGTCAAGAAATGGCTCTTTTTGAAGGCCTTTAGTGAGGAAGACAGACTCTTTGTTTCATTCTACTTGGTCTGTCACATTTGTCATCTTTGATTATTTTTTCTTGTAATTTCTTTGTTCAATTGTTGTGAGCTACCTAGAGTCATTGGGAGTTGTGCAGCCAAGTTTAACCAACTATTAACAAATTACTATCATTTCCTTGTGGAATAGGATTTTGAGACCATTCATTCATTCATTCATTCTTTTATTAGATTTGTATGCCGCCCCTCTCCGTAGACTCTTACTATTTTGGTAGCCACAATCTGTCAAAACCCCTTTTTAACTATGATGGACCTAATATTCCACTAGGTGTTCTGTCAGGCTCTCTGGTAGAATCCTCCCGAAAATTCACAGGTACAAATTTCAGACACACACACGTTTGAAAATTCAAAACAATGTTCTTTATAATGAAAATTCACTTAAACTAAGCCCTCTTTTGGTATAGCAAAGAGCTCTGGTCTCCAAACAAACTGGTAATTTATACAAGTCCCTTATCAGTCCTGTGATACTTAGCTTGCAGCTGTGAGGCAATTCAAAGTCCTTCTTTCACAAAGTGAAACACAGTTGCTCTGGTTTAGTTTCAAAGCGGGGAAAAATCAGCACACAAGTCAGTCAGTAAAACAGTCATGAAACACAATGATCAGATAATCCTCCACAATGGCCAAACCCACAGACTGCTATTTATAGCAGCCTCACTAATTACCACAGCCCCACCCAACCACAGGTGGCTTCATTTTTTTTGATAATAATCTCTCAGTTGTTGTTGCCTATGCATCGCTCTCCGCATGTGTGGCTGTATCATTAACTCTTGTTCTGAATCCAAGGAGGAGCTAGATAATTGATCTCCTTCTGAGCTGTCTGCCACACTCTCCTCCTCCCTGTCACTCATGTCTTCTTGGGCAGAGGAGCCTTCATCATCAGATTCCACTGGGGGCAAAACAGGCCTGCAGTATGTGGATGTCTCCCCCACATCCACAGTCCTTGGGGCAGGAGCTGGGCCAGAGCTAACCACAACACTAGGTGTCTGACTAAAGTACAGAATTGTGTAACAATTACTTCAGTTGTTTTGGATTCTGTTATCCCACTAATGCATTCCAATATGGCATTTGCTCTATGAACAGATGCGTTTAAGATGCTGGCTCACGATTTACCTCTAGTTGACAAGGACATGTGGATCCTTTTCACATACCATACTACCAAGCCATTTAGCATTTGTGCCTTTTCCTAAATTTATACATTTTTCCCTTTTTATATTCAACTATAGTCATTGCAGCTCACTAGTCAAGACTGTTTTTAGCTTTTTAAACTCTCCCTCCCTCTCTCATCTAAAAATATTAGCCAGCTCTCTTAGTATTGAATCCCAGCGACCGATTAGGTCCCACAGAGTGGGCCTCCTCCGGGTCCCATCAACTAAACAATGTCGGTTGGCGGGCCCCAGGGGGAGAGCCTTCTCTGTGGCGGCACCGACTCTCTGGAACCAACTCCCCCCGGAGATCAGAACTGCCCCTACTCTTCCTGCCTTCCGTAAACTCCTCAAAACCCACCTTTGCCGTCAGGCATGGGGGAACTAAACATCTCCCCCTGGGCACATTTAATTTATACATGGTATGCCTGTGTGTGTGTCTGTTAGTATATGGGGTTTTTTAAATCTTTAAATATTTTAATTAATTGAATTATTTATGATTTGTTTTACACTTGTTGTGAGCCGCCCCGAGTCTTCGGAGAGGGGCGGCATACAAATTCAAATAATTAATAAATAAATAAATAAGTAAATAAATAAATAAATAAATTTGCATTCTTGATCAGCATCTCTACAACTTCCTCCTCCAAGTAACTGATAAAACTCTTGAACAGTATAGTTATTCAACAGGCCATGGTCTGGTAGCATTCCGTACGGTATTTCCTTCAAAGATGAAGTGACATCATTAATGAACATTCTATACCGCCAGGCATGGGGGATTTAAGACATCTTTCCCCCGGGCTCCTTATAACTTATGTTTGGTATGTATGGGTTGTCTGGTTTTAATATGATAGGGTTTTAGTTATTTCTTTTAATATTAGATTTGTGCCACTATAATATTGTTTTTATCATTGTTGTGAGCCGCCCTGAGTCTTTGGAGAGGGGCGGCATACAAATCTAATAAATTATTACATTAATTATTATTATTATTCTGTGTATGGTCCTTCAGCCAATTATGAATCTACTTAACAGTAGTTGCTTATAGCCCATTTACCATTTTATTATGTAGAAATTGTCAAAGGCATTACCAAGGTTTTGAGGCCTGATGTCTAGGGCGTTCTTCTGACATTAAGTAAGTAATTCTAGTAACGTAGAAATAAGGTTAATCTGACATGATTGATTTGTGACAAACCTGTCTCTCCTGTTAATCATTTAATAATCTGTTTGAGGACTATGCCTAGTCAAGATGACAGATGTCAAGCTGATGGATCTGTAAATTCCTCCTCCTTCCTTTTCTTGAAGTTATGGAAAGAAGGTCTCCTCTAGTTGTTTGAGATCTCCTTGGTTCTTGGAAGCTCTAAACGTTACTAATATACTTGAATAATCATTGCTACCAGTTTGTTCAGAAATTTAAGCAATAATCTATTTGGCACTAGAAAACAGTATTTGCTTAAATAAACTAAAAACAGACAAGTATAAGCTAAGAGTGAACTTCGTTTACACTGAACTTCTTTCCTTTTCTTCTTGTTACAATCATAATAAGCCAAGACCTCATTTCCATGCTGAGAGAAGACAGGAGCAAAACAGAAGAAGTTTCTTGGATGAATGCAAAATATTATCAAAGAAAAAAACCAAGAAAGAAGAGTTGCCTTTGAAAAACAAACACCAAGACCTGGATCATTGAGAATGTCCACAGATATTTGAGCAAAACAGAAGTTAAGAAGTTCTGTTTCCAGAAAATTTTGCATCGGTCTGTAAAAATACAGATGAGAACTAGATGGCAGGGAAGAGTTAGCTAAATCAGATCAATCTGATTCTTTAAATGGGAGGTACTGCAAATTGAACTTGGGACCTTATGCTTGGGAAATATTTTTCAAAAAGTTGTGGTATCTCCCTGTTGAAATTTGCTATCAAAATGCCACTTGTAATCTCAACTAAAGCTAAGCAATTCTCCTATGGTTCACGGATCAGTAAGTAGCTCAGCGCAAGAAACTGAATGCAAACTGATCTGCAAAAACACAATTGATCATCACCAGGGATACAGATTATAATGTTTCTCTTTCTGTACGTCAAATTATAATTATTAGCACAATTATATGTTTTGGCACTGCATACATAAACAATGAACAAAGAAATACAAATTTAGTGCCAATAACATCCTTTTGGGAACGCCAAACATATAAGCAGCAGCTACTGCAGTTGGCATGTTAGACTATATGAAAGGAAAGACTTGCTTTCAATTCCCCACCAATACATTAAATCTACTGGGTGACCTTGGTTGAGTCACTCTTCTTGAGCTTGATGTATCTCATAGACTTCTTGGAAAAATAAATAAAGAAAAGGAAAAATAATGAGAAGTAGCAGGGGGAAAAAAATCCCAAGATTCTTTATAAGACTAAGTTTACACAGTATATATTTCAAATGCATTATGTACCATTCTTCTCCTCTTTACCCAAAATTGCAACAATTGTAGAAAATCAAGTTAAGAGCATTTAATCCCACTTTCAGTACAGTGAATTTTACTCTGCCTGCAAAAGAAATACTGGATTGCAGTGCTCTGTAGCTCTTTCCTTATCCCATTGAAGTAATTCAAGCCTTGAGTCCATGTTCTAAACTAAAACACAACCAGGATATCAAAATACAACTAATTTCCATTCCAATATGAGAACACACTAAGTTAAATATCATTGGTATTCATTTATTCCATGAAAAAAGCAGGCAGTCAAACTGGTATTCGATCTAAAAGAACAGCATTATATCCCAGACATTCCATTTTTCCTCTTTTATCTCAAGATAAAATTAAAATTAAAACAACAAACAACCCACAATGGGGAACAAAGAATGCCCCAGTGGCAAATCTAAGCGATATTTCAGTTCACTCAGTTAGTTTCCAATTAATATTTGTTTATTATTTGTAAGTAATTTTAGAAGTGGTCAAGACCACTTGGGATTTGTTCAGGTCTACAACATTTCTTTAAAGTAAGATGACGATGGGTAAATTCTGGAATAAAATCTTTTAAGAATCAGCAAATGACATTTACCAAGAGTTGAGCAAAGAAGCAAGAAGCAAATGAGATACATGTAGAAAAAGAAACTTCTGTATTACAAAGACTTTGATTCTCTGCAAGAAATCTCCTGAACTGAATCAGTTGAAAGGATAGAGCTGTGGATCAGCTGTGGATCAGAGGTGGATCCTTATCACCTCGAGGTTCGACTACTGCAATGCTCTCTACATGGGGCTACCTTTGAAGAGTGTTTGGAAACTTCAAATCATCCAAAATGCAGCCACGCGAGCGGTTATGGGCCTTCCAAGGTGTGCCTATATTTTGTCATCACTCCGCAGACTGTATTGGCTGCTGATTGGTTTCCAGACACAATTCAAAGTGTTGATTATGACCTATAAAGCCCTACACGGCATAGGACCAGATTATCTCTGAGACCGCCTTCTGCCGCACAAATCCCAGCATCCGGTGAGGTCCCAAAGAGTTGGTCTCCTTAGGGTCCTGTCGACCAAACAATATCGGCTGGCGGGGCCTAGGGGAAGAGCCTTCTCCTTGGGGGGCTTGGCCCTCTGGAATCAGCTCCCCCTGAAGATTCACACTGCCCCCACCCGCCTTGCCTTCCGAAAGAGTTTAAAAACACATCTTTGCCGCCAGGCCTGGGGACATTAGATCTTCCCACGACCAACGAATGTCTTTAGTATGATTTATTGAATGAATGCAAATGATTGTTTATAAAGTTAGAATTTTTAAGAATCTTTTTTGGTATATTAATTGGATAAATTGTATTGCTATGTTTTTTGGTATATGTTGTGAGCCGCCCCGAGTCCTCGGAGAGGGGCGGCATACAAAGCCAATCAATCAATCAATCAATCAATCAATCAATCAATAAATAAATAAACTTACCTCGCAGCTGGATTGATTCCTCTTGTGCCGTGGGGCTATGCGCGTATTGCGCGCTGCATGGCTGTGCCGCGTGGATGCTTTGCACACATGCAGTGTTTAAAAACTAGCAAAAACTAGCAAAAATCATTGTGGAGGCCACGGACCAGGACCGACAGAACCGGCTCCGTGACATCATAACCAGTACCTATTAAAAATTCCATCAAACCCAGTGATGTTCTTCCAAGAGGACCAAATTCTGAGATAATTCTGATTTTTCTTTGGAATACATGCCCTATTGCAGTGATGGCGAACCTTTTTTCCTTCGGGTTGCGAAAGAGCGTGGTCGCATACTATCGCACATATGCAAGTACCCACACTCATAACTTAATACCTGGGAAGGGCAAAAACAGCTTTCCTCGTCCCCCGGAGGTCCTCTGGAGGCTGGAAACGGCCTCTTTTCCAATTTCTGGTGGGCCCAGTAGGCTCGTGTTTCACCCTCCCCAGGCGCTAGAGGCTTCACTGGAGACGGGAGAGGGTAAAACCACCCTCCCCCATCCCCCTGGAGGCTTTCTGGAAACAAAAAATGACCTCCCAAAGACTCTGTGCGTGCCAAAAATCAGCTGGCTGGCACACACATGCACATTGGAGATGAGCTAGGGCAGGGGTAGGCAAAGTTGGTTCTTCTATGACTTGTGGACTTCAACTCCCATGATTCCTGAGCTAATAGGGTTGATATTCCTGGAGGCGTCTGTAATATGGTAAATGATTTAGCTTTACTAGATAAATGGTCAAAGCAATGGAAACTGAAGTTTAATGTTTCCAAATGTAAAATAATGCACTTGGGGAAAAGGAATCCTCAATCTGAGTATTGTATTGGCAGTTCTGTGTTAGCAAAATCTTCAGAAGAGAAGGATTTAGGGGTAGTGATTTCTTAGTCTCAAAATGGGTGAACAGTGCAGTCAGGCGGTAGGGAAAGCAAGTAGGATAGCTAGAGGTATAACAAGCAGGAAGACGGATATTATGATCCCGCTATATAGAGTGCTGGTGAGACCACATTTGGAATACTGTGTTCAGTTCTGGAGACCTCACCTACAAAAAGATATTGACAAAATTGAACGGGTCCAAAGACGGGCTACAAGAATGGTGGAAGGTCTTAAGCATAAAACGTATCAGGAAAGACTTAATGAACTCAATCTGTATAGTCTGGAGGACAGAAGGAAAAGGGGGGACATGATCGAAGCATTTAAATATGTTAAAGGGTTAAATAAGGTTCAGGAGGTAAGTGTTTTTAACAGGAAAGTGAACACAAGAACAAGGGGACACAATCTGACATGAGAAAATATTATTTTACTGAAAGAGTAGTAGATCCTTGGAACAAACTTCCAGCAGACGTGGTTGGTAAATCAACAGTAACTGAATTTAAACATGCCTGGGATAAACATATATCCATCCTAAGATAAAATCCAGAAAATAGTATAAGGGCAGACTAGATGGATCATGAGGTCTTTTTCTGCCATCAATCTTCTATGTTTCTATCATGCTAGCTGAGGAATTCTGGGAGTTGAAGTCCACATGCCATAGAAGAGCCAACTTTTCCTACCCCTGAGCTAGGGCAACAGCTCAGGTGCCAGCAGATATGGCTCCGAGTGGCACCTGTGGCACTCATGCCATAGGTTCACCATCACTGCCCTATTGTATCCCAAAGAAAAATTAACAATATGTAGCAAGGACCTGTTTTGACTTTAAGAACATAAGCTACTCTTTTATTGTTTTAAAGAATGCTTCCATTTTATATCTCCATATTATTATCAACTACATCACTACAGTAGCGCAGTCTATCCGACTCTGTGAATTCAACAAATGGCTTGATTGTATCTTGAACTTGATAGAGAAGGCTATTTTATGTTGACACGCCACCATAAAAAGAACTATACGAGAGCACTATTGTTCGGGCGACGGCAATTCAGATCTTGGTTATCTGCTATAATCATCATCTCTCCATTGTAACACCAGAATCAAGCACTGAAAAGCTTTTTCGGGAAGAGGAAGAAACAGTAACTTTAAGGGATATCTTCAAGGCCAGGACTTGTTTTGAAGCTGATTGCTAAGTGATTTCACAGAACAGACAACTGGAAAATAAAATAAATCCCAAAAGGTTTACGCCAAACAATCTTTAAAAAAAAAAACCCCACAAAAAACCTTCCAGAACCTGTTCCACTCATTATCTCGCTCCTGTTTGTAGAACAGAGAGAAAAGGTGATCTCAGTTCACCTACCAGGGAATTTGAAGTTGGTGGAAGATCCTGCCTCCTTTGCTTCATCTCAACACAATGCCAACATCCAAAAGACAGCGAGCCCCGAAGGCCGGAAGGTTTTAAAGCATTGTCTTTCATGACCCTACAACAGTTAAGTATGTACTGAGTTTCACGTAGCTTAACTTTATTTACAGGCAATACTTAAACCTAGCTATTTTTCTTACTACTGTAGTTCCAGAATAGGAAGTGCCACTTCTCTTCCTGATCCTGTTAACAGTGGTGTCCCTCGAGGTAGTGTTTTAAGACCCACACTATTCATACTATACATAAACGATCTTTGCGACTGCATCACTAGCAATTGTCTTCTCTTTGCAGATGATGTCAAACTATTTAATACCACCGACAATGCTGCTACCCTTCAAAAAGACCTTGACCAAGTAGCAGAATGGTCTAAAACCTGGCAACTTCAAATCTCCACCACTAAATGCTCTGTCTTACACATTGGTAAAAAGAATCAGAATACTAAATATAAACTTGGAGGAATTGAACTTATTGATAACCCTCAATCTGTCAAAGACCTTGGAGTACTCATATCCAATGACCTAAGTCCTAGAGCCCACTGCAACGACATTGCCAAAAAGGCTTTAAGAGTTGTTAACCTAATCCTTCGCAGCTTCTTCTCTGGTCATTTTGAACTGCTAACAAGAGCTTACAAAACATTTGTCAGACCAATCCTAGAATACAGCTCGCCTGTATGGAACCCACATTGCATATCTGACACCAACACAATTGAGAGAGCCCAGAAATATTTCACAAGAAGAGTACTTCATTCCTCTTCCCACAACAAAATACCTTACTCCGCCAGACTTGAAATTCTTGGTTTAGACAACTTACAACTCCGCCGTCTCTGTTCCGACTTAATTATAGTTCATAAAATCATATACCATAATGTCCTACCTGTTAACGACTACTTCACCTTCAACCGCAACAACACACGAGCACGATGAAACCGCTCCAAACTTGACTGCAAAAAATTCGAAATCAATGCCTGGAGTGCACTACCTGATTCTGTGGTTTCTACTCCTAACCTCAAAACCTTTAACCTTAGACTATCTACAATTGACCTCTCCCCCTTTCTAAGAGGTCTGTAAGGGGTGTGCATAAGCACACCACTGTGCCTACCGTCCCTGTCCTATTGACTTCTTTTGTTACTTTTTATCATTACTTATCTAATGTTTTATTTGTACAAATTATCACCCTTTAATTGTTTGACAAAATAAATAAATAAATAAAAAATGTAGGTTTACTCCAAAGCAACAATAATTCTTTTCTATAATTCTTTTCCTGTTAGTGACTACTTCACCTTCAACAACAACAACACAAGAGCACATAATCGATATAAACTAAATGTAAATCGCTCCAAACCTGACTGTAGAAAATATGACTTCAGCAACAGAGTGATCAATGCCTGGAACTCACTACCTGACTCTGTTGTTTCTTCCCCTAACCCCAAGATGTGCATAAGCGCACTATTGTGCCTATCACCTCTTTATACTTTGTTATGTTAATACAAACTATAATATATATATATATATATAGGCATATTTGGGTTTCTTTCCATGTAGGATTCAGAGATTTCTGGTGACGTTTCGACAAGGTCCCACTCGTCATCTTCACGCTGGTGTTTCTGTCCTTGTTCTGGGGCGAACACAGCGAGACCTGAGCTGCCTTCCCTCTATAAATACCCACCCTCCAGACGGAAGTCTGGAGGTGGGGTTTGGAGGACTTCCGTGTTTTTGCGATGCTACAAGGCAGAAGCTGCCTACAAGGCAGAAGCTGCCAGATCAAATCCCAGTAAGGGTCTTTTATTTTTTATATATATAAAATAAAATAAAAAATAAATAAAATTCTGTGCTTTCAACAATACTGAGTGGAGTTCTTCTTTAAAGAGCTTGGAACAGATCATATTTCCCCAGGTCTTGAAAAGCAATTCTGGGATGGGCGCTCAGCCACGAGAGATCCTGAGTCAGTCTTATGGGCTGTTCTCCAAAGCTGCTGCTTCCAGATGCTCAGATCTATTTCTGCGATCTATACACACTCTTTGGAAGGGATCTTTATATAGCATTTGATGAAGATAAAAGACGTGCTGGCCATTTTTTTTCCACAGGGCTGAAAATCCAGGTTAGGTACAAACTATTGTTTCCTGATAGTGACCTACTATTTTGAAGTACTGATTTAAACAGTTCCATTTATACTGCAAGAAGAATCAGAAGGTAAAGCCTCCCTTGGATTGTAATACTTTAGGATGGGTAGGAAATTATAGCTTGGTATATGTCTCCATTAGTCTACTACAGTGTTTCCCAACCTTGGCAACTTAAAAATATAGAAACATAGAAGACTGACGGCAGAAAAAGACCTCATGGTCCATCTAGTCTGCCCTTATACTATTTCCTGTATTTTATCTTATAATGGATATATGTTTATCCCAGGCATGTTTAAATTCAGTTACTGTGGATTTACCAACCACGTCTGCTGGAAGTTTGTTCCAAGGATCTACTACTCTTTCAGTAAAATAATATTTTCTCATGTTGCCTTTGATCTTTCCCCCAACTAACTTCAGATTGTGTCCCCTTGTTCTTGTGTTCACTTTCCTATTAAAAACACTTCCCTCCTGAACCCTATTTAACCCTTTAACATATTTAAATGTTTCGATCATGTCCCCCCTTTTCCTTCTGTCCTCCAGACTATACAGATTGAGTTCATTAAGTCTTTCCTGATACGTTTTATACTTAAGACCTTCCACCATTCTTGTAGCCCGTCTTTGGACCCGTTCAATTTTGTCAATATCTTTTTGTAGGTGAGGTCTCCAGAACTGAACACAGTACACAGCGAACACAGCGAACGCTGACTGGGGAATTCTGGGAGTTGAAGTCCAAATAGCTTCAAGTTGCCACGGTTGGGAAACACTGGTCTACTAAGATCGGTTTTGGACATGTAAGTCCAAAATCTTTGGAGAAATCAAGAGTACAAAATGATAGCATCAGGGAAGAAGCAGCACAGCATCAGCTGCTGGCATGAATAGCCACAAATAGTTCAGAGGAAACAGACAAAAAAAGGCTCTCTTTATTTGAAAAGACGTGTTTCTATTAATTAACAAATGTATTAGCTTGCATAAATAGATTTTCTTTTTCTATTAACAGCACGCAAGAAATGCATTAAGATTTTTCAATTACCTTTTAAAAAATTAAGAACAAAACAATTTCCTCCACAATTAAACATCCTGAACATTTGTTAGGTTTTTATTCAACTAATTGTATAACCATTTTCCCCAATCTATTACAGTGATCCCCCGGTTATTGCGTCCCCGACCATTGCGAACAGGGTAATTCGCGATTTTTCAACCCGGAAGTCAAAATACCATCTACGCATGCGTGCCGGGCACGCACGCGTAGATGGCAGCGGCTTCCCTGGGTCTTCCCCCTCTTGCTGGCGTCAGCGAGGAGTTTCCCCACCGCCCACGCAAACTCCTCGCTGCCGCTCGCCCGCCCTTCGCCTGCCCACGCCGTTCGCTCCCCCCTCTTGCTGGCGGGAGGGCGAGAAGCCCTCCCCAGCACCCGCTCGCCCGCCCTTCGCCACTCGCCCGCCCTTCGCCCTGGCGGAGAAATTCCAGCCCCCACCTGGTCCCGCCCGATCCTCCTCCCTGAGGCAGCTCGCCCTCCCATGGCCGCTTCCTCCACCCTCCATTGCAAGCCCTCGCCACCGCAGCCAACGCGCGCTGCGATCTTCAAGCCCGGCTCCTTTCGGCCCAGCATCCCGGGCCAAGCAGCTGCCTTCCGTGACTGAGCCTGGCTGGCCCGGAAGATCGTAGCGCTGCAGCGGCGAGCTGAGTCCTCAAGCCAAGCGCAGAAGTTAGCCTTGAATCCCTTTGAATCCCGCCGCTTCTGCTGGATACGGGCGATGGGGGGGCGAGCTGCCACAGCCCCTGGCTTCCGCGCAGCTCGTCCCACCCACCGCCCGTATCCAGCAGAAGCTGCTGGATTCAAAGTGCTGCTGGGAGCCGCAGGCGAAAGGAGCTCGGGCATCGGAGCGCGGCGCCAGGCATTGTTCTCCGGACCCCGCCCGCTCAGCCCCGCGGCGGCCCTTTCCCTCTCCAGGCTGCGGGCGGGGTCCGGAGAACAATGCCCGAGCTCCTTTCGCCTGCGGCTCCCAGCCCACCGCCTGTCTCCTGCTGCCCGGTTTAGCCAGGACACGAGCGGCGAAATGACTTGGAGGAATGTGAAGCTGAAACCGGCCGGTTTCAGCTTCACATTCCTCCAAGTCATTTCGCCGCTTGTGTCCTGGCTAAACTGGGCAGCAGGAGACAGGCTTTGAGTTTTGGCTGCGGGGGGAGAAGTAGGACTTTCCTAACTCCCTCGCCCCGCAGCCAAAACTCAAAGCCTGTCTCCGGAAGATCGTAGCGCGCGTTGGCGGATCAAGGCCGGCTCCTCTCGGCCCAAGCGGCTGCCTTCCGTCACTGAGCCTGGCTCGCCCGGAAGATCGTAGCGCGCGTTGGCTGCAGCGGCGAGCGATGTCGCCGCCGGTGCAGCCAACGCGCGCTACGATCTTCCGGGCGAGCCAGGCTCAGCGGATCAAGGCAGCCGCTTGGGCCGAGAGGAGCCGGCCTTGATCCGCTGAGCCTGGCTGGCCCGGAAGATCGTAGCGCACGTTGGCGGATCAAGGCCGGCTCCTCTCGGCCCAAGCGGCTGCCTTGATCCGCTGAGCCTGGCTCGCCCGGAAGATCGTAGCGCGCGTTGGCTGCACCGGCGGCGACATTGCTCGCCGCTGCAGCCAACGCGCGCTACGATCTTCCGGGCGAGCCAGGCTCAGTGACGGAAGGCAGCCGCTTGGGCCGAGAGGAGCCGGCCTTGATCCGCCAACGCGCGCTACGATCTTCCGGGCCAACCAGGCTCAGTGGATCAAGGCCGGCTCCTCTCGGCCCAAGCGGCTGCCTTCCGTCACTGAGCCTGGCTCGCCCGGAAGACCGGCCGGTTTCAGCTTCACATTCCTCCAAGTCATTTCGCCGCTCGTGTCCTGGCTAAACCGGGCAGCAGGAGACAGGCGGTGGGCTGGGAGCCGCAGGCGAAAGGAGCTCGGGCATTGTTCTCCGGACCCCGCCCGCAGCCTGGAGAGGGAAAGGGCCGCCGCGGGGCTGAGCGGGCGGGGTCCGGAGAACAATGCCTGGCGCCGCGCTCCGATGCCCGAGCTCCTTTCGCCTGCGGCTCCCAGCAGCACTTTGAATCCAGCAGCTTCTGCTGGATACGGGCAGTGGGTGGGACGAGCGGCGCGGAAGCCAGGGGCTGTGGCAGCTCGCCCCCCCATCGCCCGTATCCAGCAGAAGCGGCGGGATTCAAAGGGATTCAAGGCTAACTTCTGCGCTTGGCTTGAGGACTCAGCTCGGAAGCTGCACGGGTGTTTTAAAAGGTCTCCGCCGGCATGGGGGGCTTCCTACCACCTCCCGAACCCCCAACTCGGGTTTGGGGGGGTGCTAAGAAGCCCCCCATGCCGGCGGAGACCTTTTAAAACACCCGTGCAGCTTCCGAGCTGAGTCCTCAATCTTCGGCTCCTCGCTAGCGCTGCGGAAGTAAAAACACCATCTGCACATGCGCAGATGGTGTTTGTACTTCCGCAGCGCTACTTCGCGAAAACCCGCTCGTTGCGGGGGTTCCTGGAACGGAACCCTCGCAACGAGCGGGGGATCACTGTATTTTCTAAATGTGTTAGATTCAACTTCTAAACTCCTACATACAAAAGTGAAGATTTCCAGGAACGGAAGTCCACAGTTGGAAAGCAGCAGGTTGGAAAAATCTAATATAACCTGGCATTTTGTTTATATATGACATAGGTTTAGATTAGAAGCATACAAATTAGATTCAGCTTCAACCACAACAACACAAGAGCCCACAACAGATTTAAACTTCATATTAACCGCTCCAAACTTGACTGTAGAAAATATGACTTCAGTAACCGAGTTGTCGAAGCATGGAACTCATTACCAGACTCCATAGTGTCATCCCCAAACCCCCAACACTTTACCCTTAGATTATCTACGGTTGACCTATCCAGATTCCTAAGAGGTCAGTAAAGGGCGAGTACAAGTGCACTAGAGTGCCTTCCGTCCCCTGTCCTCTTGCTCTCCTATATCTCCTATACCTTTCTTCTATTCCTATATATCTTCTTCTATTTTTTCATTGATATGTTCTATTGCTATACCTTCTTTTCTATTATTTCTTAGATATATTTTACTATGAGTATCTCCTCTATAACCTTCATCATGTATTTTACTATGTGTATATAGATACTAAAACCCTCATTGTGTATTGGACAAAATAAACAAACAAATAAATAAATAAAACTTCCTGTATGTTATGCGCATTGTCTTTATAAATTAATATGAGAAGTTGCTCTTAGCCTCCAGGGATATCTTCTTACTAATCCAGGAAAGATATGACCTAAGTACCTCAGGAGAATTATTGAAAAGAATTTTCCATAACAAAATACAATTATATTTTATTTATTTATTTATACAGTTTCTATCGTAACTTTCTGACCTTAGAACTGAAGAAAAGTATACTACAATTAAAATAATAAAAACATCCACAATAAATATACAGAGCAGCTGAGATTTTTTGCCAGTTTAACAATAAAGTCAAGAAATTATCACAGTCAGCATCCCAGGCTCTGGAATTCAACCAGGTTTCTAGAACCTTATAAGGTAAAGGTAAAGGGTTGGAGTCATTCTCATCTCCAACAGAACGATTTTTCAAGGTGGTGCAGTGGTTAAAGTGCAGTACTACAGGCTACTTCAGCTGACTTGCTAGCTGCAGTTCGACAGTTCAAATCTCACCGGTTTAAGGTTGACTCAGCCTTCCATCTTTCTGATGGAAAATGAGGACCCAGATTGTTGGGGACAATATGTTGACTCTGTAAACCGCTTAGAGAAGGCTGTAAAAGCACTATGAAGCAGTAAATAAGTCTAAGTAAATAAGTAAATAAGTTGGACCAGAATATCTCCGGGACCGCCTTCTGCCGCACGAATCCCAGTGACCGGTTAGGTCCCACAGAGTTGGCCTTCTCCGGGTCCTGTCGACTAAGCATTGTCGTTTGGCGGGACCCAGGAGAAGAGCCTTCTCTGTGGCGGCCCCGACCCTCTGGAACCAGCTCCCCCCAGATATCAGAGTTGCCCCCACCCTCCTTGCCTTTCACCAGCTCCTTAAAACCCACCTCTGTCGTCAGGCATGGGGGAATTGAAATTTCCCTTCTCCCTAGGCTTATAGAATTTATACATGGTATGCTTGTATGTATGAGTGGTTCTTTAAATTGGGGTTTTTTAGATTGTTTTTAATATTAGATTTGTTTACATTGTCTTTTTATATTGTTGTTAGCCGCTCCGAGTCTTCGGAGAGGGGCGGCATACAAACCTAATAAATAAATGAATGAATGAATGAATGAATGAATGAATGAATGAATGTTACTGCTATTTCACAAAACAGGAGCTACTGCAGAAAAGACCTGTCTTCTGGTTTGCCAGCTGACACTCTTTGGCTGATGGGATCTGCAGATACGATATGTAGAGATTATTGGAGAAAGGTGGTCCTTGATTTACATGTGATCTAGAAACCCTATGCAGATGGAACATGATGTTATCAGTCTACTCATGGCCATTAGATACTGTTAGCAGAAATTGGAAATTCTACAGGACTATGGCTTCATGCTATAGAAAGCAGAGTAACCAGATTTCACAAATCCATTATTTTCTAAATGTGTCGAACTTCAACTCCTAAATTCCTACATTCCAGGATCATGTCTATGGTGATTCTGAATCATCTAGAGCATGGTTGCCAAAGGTTCTTTTTCTACTTTTGTACTTTCTTGGGGATTTCCCCCCCTTGAAAATGTTTTACCTTCTCATCCTAGAAGCTTCTTCAGTTCTCTCGGAATTCCTGGCTAAGAATTCCAGGAACTGAAGTCCACAGTTGGAAAGTAGCAAGTTGGAAAAAATGTCATATAACCTGCCATTTTGTTTATATATATATATGACATAGGTTTTCCTTCTGACCATAAATGTGTGCCTGTGTCTTTATAATTTAATATGAGAAGTTGCTTTAGCCTCCTGGGATATCTTCTTGCTAGTCCGGGAAAGAGATGACCTACATTACCATCATAGAATTACTGAAATAAACTTTCAATTACAAAGTACACTTCTCACTTACATGAGATCAAGAAATATATTGCATGTGAATCACCAAGTTATGAGTTTACTCCTTTCTGCTCAATGCCATTAGAGGCTGCAAGCAGGAATTGGAAACTCCACAAGACTATGGTTTTGTGCTTTATAAAGATTTACACTTGGAAGGAAGAGGATTTGTCAATTTCAGGCATATACACATGGAAAGCCCTACAATCATTCTGCAACTATAATATTTTATTAACTTGATTGGCAGGAATTGACTGTTCCGTTAATAGCTATTGTTTTCGTTTCCATAAATGTTTTCTGAAATAATATTTGCCTTCGTTCTTTCCAATGTGGGCGAGTACAAGTGCACTAGAGTGCCTTCCGTCCCCTGTCCTATTGCTCTCCTATATCTCCTATACCTTTCTTCTATTCCTATATCTCTTCTTCCATTCTTTCATTGATATGTTCTATTACTATACAACTTCTTTTCTATTATTTCTTAGATATATTTTACTATGAGTATCTCCTCTATAACCTTCATCATGTATTTTACTATGTTTATAT
The DNA here is from genome assembly GCF_031021105.1 of Erythrolamprus reginae. Lineage (NCBI taxonomy): Eukaryota > Metazoa > Chordata > Lepidosauria > Squamata > Dipsadidae > Erythrolamprus > Erythrolamprus reginae. Next base: position 95,258,536 of record NC_091954.1, read on the forward strand.
AGATATATACCCACTTAAACCCTTATTGTGTATTGGACAAAATAATAATAATAATAATAATAATAATAATAATAATAATAATAATAATAATAAATAAATAAATAAATGTGCCTTCACAAAACTGTCCAGTATCACTCAGAGATGCAGGCCATAGGTGCTAGGATACAACTTCTACAATGAAAAAGGAATGTTTGTTTAAACTGAAATGGTGCAAAGACAATATTTTACACCTAGAGATGGGGCTCCACATATGAAATGTGGCTAACCACCAGCTGTGTGATGTGTACTTTCGGATCCTTTGCCTATTACAGAGACAAGCAAGACTTTTGAGAAGAATGGAGAAAATGTTCTAATATGGCTTTATCTGTATTCTTGGGAAAGCTCAGTTTGTCAGGTTACTATATATTTTAGCTTAGACCTCTTTCATCCTAGCTTGTGTTCTTTCAAAATCTGTATTATTTTGGACTGTATGTCAGGAGGCAAGCCATTTTATAAGACATAAATGGTTCCAGCAATGACACTGCAATACAGACACAAACATACTACATCTACTGCAGAACAGGTTTTTTGTTGAGAATTTGCAGACAAAATAATATTATATTATACACTGGTACCTCTACTTACGAACTTAATTCGTTCCATGACCAGGTTCTTAAGTAGAAAAGTTTGTAAAAAGAAGCAATTTTCCCCATAGAAATCAATGTAAAGCCAAATAATGTGTGCGATTGGGGAAACCACAGGGAGGGTGGAGTCTACGGAGAGGGGCGGCATACAAATCTAATAAATAATAAAATAATAATAATAATAATAATAATAATAATAATAATAATAAAAAAAAATGGTGTCTACAGTAGATTATTGAGTAGAGGAAACAGAAAAATATGGTATGACTAGTAAGTATAATCAAATATGTCCTCACTAAGTTCTAAATAAATAAATAAAGTGTGATTCAAATTTTAGTTTTTGAATTTATTTTTTATATTTGGAAGGGGGAAGGAAATTTTTATCACAGATTGAAGCCCCAAGATCTTTTAGCTTTGAAGAGAAATAGTTTTCTTATATGGATTTTGTAGGATGATGCTCAATTATTTATTTTATCCATTATATAGGTGTAGATTGTTAAACAGCAATAGGAAATTAAAAAGCTTCCCCAGATTGGCAGAAGCTTCTTGGCAGTGGTGAAATCTACTTACTTTCCCTACCAGTTCGGAAGGGCATGCCTCGTGCTTTGCGCTTGCTCCGCTCAGGTGCTTTTTAATCTGTGCTACGCTCACGCTTTTTCACCCTCTGCGTATGCACAGAATGCTTTGCAAATGCACAGAGGATTAAAAAAAAATAAATGGCAATCATTCTGCCCATTGCTACCAGTTCCCTGAACCACCATTGCTACTGATATGCACTCCTGCTTCTTGGGCATAGCAAGTAGTTTTTTAAAAGCCTCCTTTATGTAGTACAGTAGTACCTCGTGATACAAACCCCTTGTCTTACGAACTTTTTTCACCTTACAAATCCGCTGCCGTGAACGCCGAACCCAGAAGTTCGGCAAAAGTTTGGGTTTGGCATTTGGGTTCGGCCGAGAAGCGCCGCCACCCGGCTGTCACCTTTTGAAACAGCCGAGGGGCTTCTCGGCGTTCTCCCGAATGCCGAACCCAAACTTTTGCCGAACTTCTGGGTTCGGCATTTGGGAGAACGCCGAGAAGCCCCCTGGCTGTTTCAAAAGGTGACAGCCGGGCGGTGGCACTTCTCAGCGGCCTCCCGAACCCGAACTTTTGCCAAACTTTTTGGGTTCGGTGTTCAGGAGAATGCGGAGAAGAGCCCGGCTATTTCAAAAGGTGACAGCTGGGCGGCGGCGGTGGCGGCCAGCAGAGCACCATTTTTGCAATTTTTTTCCTTGCACGCATTAATCCGTTTTACATTGTTTCCTATGGGAAACATTGTTTCGTCTTACGAACTTTTTGCCTTACGAACCTCCTCCAGGAACCAATTAAGTTTGTAAGATGAGGTATCACTGTACAAGTAGTCCTCAATTAATGACCACTTGTTCAGTGACAGTTCAAAGTTACAACAGTACTGAATGAGTGGTGGTTATGACTGATCCTTGCCCTTGTGGCATCCCTGTATCATGGAGAATCCTAGGCATGATTATGAATCTTGTTAACCAATTACAATAACATAGATATTCAAAATTATTTCGTTTTGCTTTGCCTTTATGTATACGTCTTTTACCATATGTTCCTTTCCAGCATTTTTACCCAACTTTTATGGTTGGGATATTTTGGCTGGGAATACTGTCCATTCTGGACCCAACATACTTGGAGAGCATGAAACTCACCTGGAGCCTGGAGGAAGATTGCTTTAATCAATAAACATCTCTATTCTCCTTTGCATACTAAGCTACGTAGTACTTGAGTGCATACATCATGCTACTTCACTCCAGAATGAAATTTATTTGATTTTAGCTTTCAGGGATATGGAAATCTGGTTGCTATTTTTTAATCGTCTGTAGGTTTTACATTGGAGTGTACATGTTTTATAATCAATCTGAGTATGGAGTGCAGGATGTAGGAAATAAGAAAAAAATATGGTGAGATTATGAATTCTGTGCATTAGGATCCATTTATCTAAATTAAGCCAATAAGGAAATTATTATAGAATTCAAAATCAGTCATAAAGAAAACTTATGATGTTTATTTCAGATTTCTTTGCAAATTCTTTCATATCACTTTTGCAATAATGAACTTATCTAGAAGATTAGATTTGACTGTTTCTCTGAGACTTCGGAATAAAATTTGGGGCACTGCTTTTTTGGGGTATTGTCAAAACAAAAGTAGCAATGAAAGAGGCATCTTCAGGAATAAAATGGCAATTACATCAGCAAACAAAAAGGAGAGATAAGCACTCAGATTTCGCATTGTAATTTCCTATCACAATAGGTTGCCTTGTACACACATATCAAATATTATTCCCTTTCGCTAAAATGGATTTAGAAAAACAATTACAGAAAATGAAAAACAGAAGTTATATCCAAAGCACACCCAATAAGTTTCACATTACTCTTCAAAGCAACCAGTTAGAAGTTAATCCAATAACATCACAAGACTGTGTTATTAACTGTAGAAACCGCGTAACATTTCCCTTAAACAAACTACAACCCTCCTCACAACATTTCTGCAGAGAAATGTAATTTATAACAACAAAAGAATAACCATGCCAAAGGCTTTTCTGGAGATTGTTCTGATATGTTTATAATTATCTGATACCATGAAAAGGGTTTGGGGGGATATTAATGATTCAGGGTGCTTAAATGCAACTGCTTTTTAATTGCCTGCAATCACTTGGAATCATACGGAAGATTTAAATTTTAAAATCTTACATACAGCTTGTTCTAACCACACGAAGCAACAGTGCTTGAGACAAACCACATGGAGCTGGACTTGAATTTACTTTCATTTCATGTTCCTTTCAGACTTACATGTAAAATTCATTCATTTTTAGTGGTATCATTCAAGCTAATTCATTTAGAAGTGAGCTTTTAGGACACAGTTTTTGACATGCCACTCAAAAACTAGTGTTGCCTTTGCACTGATGTGCACTGAAGTGAGTATTTCTGATTTAAGAGTCAAACAGAGTATTTCAGGCTGGTTTCATTTTATCCATCTTTGAAGGCCCTAGGACTTATGTCTCATACCCTTGACCACCCCTCCTTGGGAGAAGGGCCATTTCTGTCCCTCTATCAAGATCCTTCACTTAGGGGCCATAATTGATTTCAGTTGGTAGTATACCTTTCAAAAGAGAGACAGGAGAGCATCCGGGACCTGGTAGGGTCAATCAGAGGGACTGGTCTTCCCATATTATAGATTTAGTTCGCCTTTTAAGCAAAATGGTGTTGGCTTTCAATATAGTGCCATGGGCCAGGGACCATTCTGGAAAGCTTCAGTGATTTTTACCGAAATCGGGCAGGGGGACATTGTTAGTTTGGATTCAGGTCCCCTCCTCTCCCCATTGGAACTGGCAAGCCTCAACTGGTGGCACAACCCAGCTCTGATGGAGGGCTCCTTTTTCTGGGCACCAGAGCAGGTGGTCCTGACAACAGATGCCAGTCTGCAGGGATGGGGAGCCCACCTGGATTCTTCCGTGGCCCAAGGACAATGGTCCGTGACAGAGAGCAAACTTAGCATCAACATACTGAGCTGAAGGCGATTGGGCTGGTGCTCTACCCCTTTGCCCTGGATGGACGTCAGGTCCTGATCAGAACCAACAACATTACTGCAAAAGTCCACATGAACCAACGGGGCAGAACAAGATCCAAGCCACTGATATTAGTGGCACAGGAAATCAATTCTTGGGGAGAACATTTTCTTCTCTCAGTCCGAGCGGATCACATCCCTGGCACAGACAATATCCAGGCTGATTGGCTGTCAGTTATATCTCGATCAGGCAGAATGGAGGCTTCATCCAGAGATATTCAACGAAATATCACAGAAGTTTGGAAGACCGATGGACTCCGAGATGTTTGGCAAACCAATGAACAAACCAGTCAATATTTCACAAGGTTTGCCTTCCCAGGGGCGTTGGCAAGGACACCCTTCAGTCATTGTGGTCCAGGGGATTACTCTACACCTTTCCCCCTCATGAAGGACAAGGAGGAGGTAATCCTCATTGCTCTGCTCTGGCCAAGCAGACCATGGTTCACAGGTCTCCCTCTCAGTGTCACCCTGCTGAGACTGTCCCAGAGACCAGATCCACTCAGTCAGGGATCATTCTTCCATCCTAATCCCCAGTGGCTCAAACTGACCACTTGGTACTTCAGTGGGTCACGCTGAGAAGGGATAGAATCCTAGAAAGGATCACTGTGATCATGCAGTCCTCCTGTTGGCCCTCTACAACTAGGATCTATAATGCTACTTGGATTGCGTTTTGCAAGTGCTGTAACAATTTAGACTTGGTACCATCTGAGGTGACGGAGATTGGGGTACTGATCTTTCTTCAGAATGGGACTCAGTCCAAATACACTATGCCGGCAAGTACCGGCCTTGATGACCGTTCTTTCAGGGGGGCAGTACAGTTCCTTGTCACAGTACCCTCACATCAAGCGATTCCTGCGGGTAGCGACCTTGCTTTCTTCACCAGTCACCCACAGATATCCAACCTAGGATCTACCAAAGGTCCTGCAGTCTTTGAGGGAGTCTCTGTATGAACCACTTCATGGGTCCTCATTGTCTCATCTTACGTGCAGATGAGTTTCTGAACTGGCAGCCTTATCGATGCAGGAGGATTCATACATCTTTCATGCAGATAAGATGGTATCATGCTTAGACCCCACCTTCCTTCCTATGGTCAACACGACCTTCCATAGATCACATGACATAATTCTGCCAACCTTTGGACCCGTCTGGTTCATCCCAAGGAGAAACGCTGGCACACATTGGATGTTCAACAGGTGTTGCACATCTACATCAAGCACACAGAATCCTTTTAGGGATCGGAAGCCTTGTTTGTCTCCTTTCAACCAGCATCAATGGGTCGCAGAGTATCTCCTTCCACTGTAGGCCGGTGGATTTGATCTACCATCGCCAGGACCTATGAGTCACAAGCTAGAAGGGCCCCTTTCAGGATTACCACCCATTCGATGAGGAGCACGGCCACTATGGCAGCATGGGCTATCCAAGCGTCCCTGAAGGAGGTTTGCTGAGTGGCGACCTGGACTTCACTGTCTTCTTTTGTTAGTCACTATAAAATCTGTACGCTACACTCCCTGTAAAGAGTTGGGTGGCTTATAAGTCTAATAAATTAAATTAAATTAAATTAAAATCAACTCTTATGCCTCTGTGGAGGCATCCTACGGCTGGAGGGTTTTACAGCAGGTCATCAGAGATTGACCTTGCAAACCATTCCGTCCCTCCTGTCTTCTGGTTTTTTGTTTTTTATTTGGCTTGGGCATGTTCCTCTTATGGATACTATATCCCCAATGAGCGAGAAGAAGCATTGGTCTTACCTGATACACCTCTTCTATGATGGTGGATATAGTAGCCAGACCCCACCTCCACCCCCAGTTTGGTATACTTCAGTTGGCCTCGGCTGTTCTTTGGTTGATGGTTTCAGTTTGGCTATAGCACAATAGAGTCTGTCACTATGCTTCTTCATCCGAAACTGGAGAAGGAATAGCAACAATGACATCACACAGGAAGATTTTCAGGCTCAGTCCAATCAATGAACAGACAGGATTAACCCATACATGACTGCTATTATCCACCATTGTAGAAGAGCTGTATCAGGTAGGACCAATGCCCCATATAAGAGGAAATAGGTTCAAAATCATGTATATTGCAGCAAATTCTGCCCAGAGTCATCTTATAAAGGAGATGGGCAACATAAATATTAAACAAACAAACAAAATATAGGAATTGCAAAAGTAGATGGTTAGCTAATTATAATGTGCCTTTTATTATACAAACAATCAGTCTAGAGCAGAACTGCAAATATAAAAACGTCTGTTATTTATCTCATGCCATCCACTATTCTTTAATCTCCTCTGATCACACAAACTATGTTGAGTTTAACATAATTTCCCCCAAAAGTACGTTGACAGGTTGTTGCACGTTACTCTGCAACGTTACTCTGACATATTCAGAAGTTTCTACAGAGCTTACTTCTTGCTGTATCTGTAATTGCATGAATCCTGCCTGCTTGATGGGCAACGATGCATTTAAATGTGAAATTCCATGGCAACTTTTCTTTAAGCGTAAACTGAAAACACGCCAGTGTGCAAACATTTGTAGAATAAAGAGACAGATTTGTCTATCCTCCAATGTGTCATTTTTTTCCTTCTTTTCTAAGATGAATTTTAAAATAGCAGCAAATATCTTAATGTGTACATTTAAAAAAAATCATACAGTGATACCTCGTCTTACAAACGCCTCGTCATACAAACTTTTCGAGATACAAACCTGGGGTTTAAGATTTTTTTGCCTCTTCTTACAAACTATTTTCACCTTACAAACCCACCGCCGCCTCTGGGATGCCCTGCCTCCAGACTTCTGTTGCCAGTGAAGCACCTGTTTTTGTGCTGCTTGGATTCCCCTGAGGCTCCCCTCTATGGGAAACCCCACCTCCAGACTTCCGTGTTTTTGTGATGCTGCAGGGGAATCCCAGCAGGGGAATCCCAGCAGCGCAAAAACAGGTGCTTCGCTGGCAACGGAAGTCCAGAGGTGGGGTTTCCCATGGAGGGGAACCTTAGGGGAATCCCAGCAGCACAAAAATGGGCGCTTCGGCTGGCAAAAGGGGTGAATTTGGGGCTTGCACGCATTAATCAGTTTTCCATTGATTCCTATGGAAAACATTGTTTCGTCTTACAAACCTTTCACCTTAAGAACCTCGTCTGGGAACCAATTAAGTTTGTAAGACAAGGTATCACTGTACATTGTTTGGGGATGGGGTAACAGTCAATTTTTCTCCAACAGAACAATCCAGCACAGCAGTAATAAGTAAATAAATACTGACTTACAAGAATCTAAATCTGAAATCCATTTATTTCCTGTCCATCCGTTTTATGACAAAATACACTTCAATGACATTTACACAGTGTTACAATAATAAATGTGAAGTTCGCTATGCACTTTCCTGTTTGGATAGTTTTCCCACAAGCATTCGCTATTTAAAATCCCTCACATGTATCCTAGGAAATCCCTCACATGTATCCTAGGGACAAGACGTTACTATGCCTAGAATATTTTCAGAGGCAGAAAAACAGATAAAAATGCTCTGTTCTAAAAGATGATAGAAAAACACTTGCAGATTAAAAAAAAGGTATTTGAACCTTTGCTCTCAGGGTTTCTATTGAATTTGGAACACCCTCCACCTAAGCCTAAGCTGATAATTTGGACATTTTTTTGTCAAAAAGAGTTTAAATCGAATCTAGGCTTATGGGCAAACAATAAACAAAATATTTAGCTTTCAAACATTAGATTACATTCCTAGGATTTTTTTTTTAAAAAAATCAGAATGATCTTGCTTCCACTTTAAAACTTCTTCATGCCCATAAATTGCAATTACTTCACAATTGCAAGGTCACCTTTTGTTAGTTCCACTTAATCTGATTCTGACATCAGAGCAAAGTGTAAAATTGTGTGAGCTTTTAGTAGATGACCAGAAAAGTACAAAAGATCTGGAAATAAAAGAGAAGTGTGGGAGCTATGTAGAGATTAAGAGAGAAAGCATAGTTTGGCCGTCACAAAAGTGGACATGGCAGGAACATCATTGCTTCCAATAGTCTATAGCACTGATGGCGAACCTTTTTTTCCTAGGGTGCCGAAAGAGCGTGGGCATGTGCTTGGTGAGGGCAAAAACAGCTTCCCCTGCCACTTAGAGGCCCTCTGGAGGCTGGAAACAGCCTGTTTCCCAATTTCTGGTGAGCCCAGTAGGCTCCTGTTTCACCCTCTCCAGGCTCCCAAGGCTTCTCTGGAGCCGAGGGAGGGTAAAAACGCCCTCTCCCATCTACCCTGAAGGCTCTCTGGAAGCCAAAAATGCCCTCCCAGAGCCTCTATGTGAGCCAAAAATCAGTTGGTCAGCACACACATGCACATTGGAGCTGAGCTAGGGCAACAGCTTGCATGATATTATTTATTTATTTATCTATCTATCTATCTATCTATCTGTCTATCTATCTATCTATCTGTCTATCTATCTATCTATCTAGCTATTTATTTATTTATTTATTTATTTATTTATTTATTTATGTGTTTGTTTATATTTATTTATTTTGTCCAATACACAATGAGGGTTTTAGTGGGTATATATCTATATACACATAGTAAAATACATGATGAAGGTTATAGAGGAGATACTCATAGTAAAATATATCTATGAAAGAATAGAAAAGAAGATATAGTAATAGAACATACCAATGAAAGAATAGAAGAAGAGATATAGGAATAGAAGAAAGGTATAGGAGATATAGGAGAGCAATAGGACAGGGGACGGAAGGCACTCTAGTGCACTTGTACTCGCCCCTTACTGACCTCTTCGGAATCTGGATACGTCAACCGTAGATAATCTAAGGGTAAAGTGTTGGGGGTTTGGGGATGACACTATGGAGTCCACCTGTGGCACCCGTGCCATAGGTTTGCCATTACTGGACTATAGAGATTATTGCTGCAAAATTTAGGAACAATTCAGAAAAAAAACCCTCAAAGATTATCAGAAACTAAGACCAACTCAAACGAGCTGTAGTCAATTTCGAGCCTACTGAGATTTGGTCTGCCAAACTGCTGACAATTGGTGATGAACAGAAGTAGATTGTAGTACTGCACTTTAACCACTGCGCCATCAAGGCACATGGGGGCAAAGTGAGTATTCACGTGCAGGGAGAACCAGTGGAAAGAATAGGTGAAACCCACCGCTGATGTCAACACAGGTCCTCTCTCATTCCAGAATTTAGGGCACAATTGGATGTACAGGAAGAAGAGGAGAAGAAAAAATATTACAAGAATAAAAGGAGTTCAAAAATGGAACCAATTATAGTGATACCTCGTCTTACAAATGCCTCGTCATACAAACTTTTCGAGATACAAACCCGGGGTTTAAGATTTTTTTGCCTCTTCTTACAAACTATTTTCACCTTACAAACCCACCGCCGCCGCTGGGATGCCCCGCCTCTGGACTTCTGTTGCCAGCGACGTGCTCGTTTTTGCGCTGCTGGGATTCCCCTGAGGCTCACCTCTATGGGAAACCCCACCTCCGGACTTCCATGTTTTTGTGATGCAGGGGAATCCCAGCAGTGCAAAAACGGGCGCTTCGCTGGCAACGAAAGTCCGGAGGTGAGGTTTCCCAGCGAGGGGAACCTCAGAGAAATCACAGCATTGCAAAAACACAGAGGTCCAGAGATAGGGTTTCGAGGACCGGTGTTTTTGTGATGCTGAAATTTCACTGATGCTCCCTTCGCTGGGTAACCCCACCTCCAGACTTCTGTTGCCAGCGAAGCACTCGTTTTTGCGATGCCGGGATTCCCCTGCTGGGATTCCCCTGCAGCGTCGCAAAAACACAGAAGTCCGGAGGTGGGGTTTCCCATGGAGGGGAGCCTCAGGAGAATCCCAGCAGCACAAAAACGGGCACTTCGGCTGGCAAAAGGGGTGAATTTTGGGCTTGCACGCATTAATCGCTTTTCCATTGATTCCTATGGGAAACATTGTTTCATCCTACAAACTTTTCACCTTAAGAACCTCATCCCGGAACCAATTAAGTTTGTAAGACAAGGTATCACTGTACTTAAGAGAGGTAGGTGCTTCCTTTTCAGTAGTTCTTGATACTTTCTTAGCTTGGTTGTTTTCTTGCAGATGTTTCATTTATCCAAATTACAATGTTAAAACCATCAAGCTTAGAGAGTACCAAGTTCCCCTCATTTCAACCCTGAACTATAAATATTTTATTTCAAATAGAGGCTAGAAAATTGTCTGAATGTTTTAATCTATATCCCTGCACTGTGCAAACAGTTAGATTTGAAGACTGGAACAGCCCTGGGATAGGCCTGCAATTGCCATGGCTTTGGAGATCACTTGTCAGATATAATCATATCCACGCAGATTCTGGAGGAAACACTGGGAAAAATGAATGCAGAATAACTTCAAAAACAGTTTTGACCCTGTATTTTCCTTTGCTGATAATATATTAGGAATCCTAATCTAATCCACTCCTATGTTTTCTTAAGCATATTATTGTTGAATTTAGGCATTTTGGTATATATTAAGGCATATATCTAACATTTACTTATGGATTTCACCTCTGTCACAATATTTGTTCTTTTCAAATAATTTTATGTAAGATTTTTCTGCCTGATTCTTTCCCCCTGTTCTATGATAAATTATCTCTGATTAATATATAAGAATAGAATCTGATCACATTATAATTTTGGTGGTAATTAATTTCTATACTTCAAAAAAAAAATGATTTTTTTAATGTTGCCTCTGACATCTTTAAGCCTCTCCTGGATCAGTTTCATTAATTTCAGAAGCATTTAAAAAAAAAGTCTCTTAACTCTGCTGTTCTGTTCGTGGAAAGACTACACTTGTACTATTCCCGGGTCTATTTGACCCGGACTAAAAATGGTTTATTGAAGAAAAAAATGTTTGGTTTTGGGCAATTATTAATATTATGGAGAAAGGGTCAGTATGGATTGGTTGCATTTAGATCAAAACTCAGTAAATATTTTGAAGAGGAAAGCAGGTTCATATCATAATGGCAGAGAACACTAATTATGCAGCATAGTAATTCTAATTCTCTATGTGTAGAACTTTGGCTGTAAAATGTAAGCATGAATACATTCACATTAATTATTTCTGCACCATTACAGAAAAGGTGAACGAGTCCTATAGATAATGAGAATTTTTCTCAGCTTTCTTCAAAGCTCAATATTTCTGTCATTAAGCAAGAAACTGAAGGGTCAGCTCATGAGAGATTAAAGAAAGCATTGGACGTTTATAAAAAAGATGCACAGAAAGAGAGAAAAAACAAGGACCATAACCATAATTTGGCATCTCGTTATTTTAAAGATAATGACAAACTAGTAGCTACTTTAACTTTGTTAATTTCCAGTTCTTCAATGCCAGTCCCAAACTAATTTGCCAACTTTTGTTAGGTAAATAATGTCTCATCAGTCAGAGCAAATTAAAACAATAGAATACAGTATTTCAGTTGTGCTTTTACAAAGATGAAAAGCAGCTTATATGTAAGCAAGTTGCTATTATCCATCTCACTCATGAAGAGTGACTCAAATATTTCCCTCATCTTTCCTCTGTGTTATTTGATGCTTTTGTTTGTAGAATATGATTTAGTAAATGTTTAATTCAGAGTTCCTCGTCATCCACTGATCATTAATCTAATCATCTTTGTTACCTTGGAAAGAGTGCAGAATAGAGCAACAGATAATGATTAGAGGAGGCTAAAACAGTGTTTTTCAACCACTGTGCCGTGGCACACTAGTGTGCCGTGAGACATGGTCAGGTGTGCTGTGGGGAAATTAAACAATGGTCCCCAAACTATGGCCTGTGTGCTGGATACGGCCCGCAGAGACCATTTATATGGCCCGCTGCCAGCCGCCTCCATCCGAACATAAACATTCCCCTCACAATCCCTCCAGCTATCAGTGACAGGAAGAGTGGAGGCATGGGGAACGCTCACTGACCAATCACCTTCTAGGATTCATACCGACCACTAGTGATGAACCAATAGCAGGCCGCCTCTCATCCACACCCAGGAAGGTCCCCGCTCAGGCTGCCGCGCACTTGTCATTGTGCGGCGAGTAGTTGAATCTGCTACTTCTCCCCATGGTTCTGAATTCTAATCCTGGTCAGGACTGAAGGTAAATGTTGCCATCACTAGATGAAGCCTCAGCCTCAGTCTCAACCTCAGCTGGTTATGTCTCTCCTGATGGTGTATATAGATATTTGACCTTTTTCTTTTTATAAGAGGCCCCCGCAGAGGGTGATATACAATGCATCATAATGCATCACAATGTTATCTATATTGTATATGGCCTCCTGAAGGGTCATCTTCTTAAAGAGCTCAAATCTCTCTATATAGCATCAAAACAGACAGAACCAAGGCCCCTGCACTCAGCTGACCATGGGATTTGAACCCACAATCCTGGTGTGCCCCAGGATTTTGTAAATGTAAAAAATGTGCTGCGGTTGGAAAAAGGTTGAAAATCACTGGGCTAAAACATGAAGAATGGTTGCAGGAATTGGGTTTATCTAATCTAGTGAAAAGAAGGACTAGGGCTAACATGACACAAGTCTTCCACAAGTCTGAAAGGCTGCCACAAAGAAGAGGGGTCAACCTATTTTCCAAAGTATCAGAAGGCAAAACAAGAAACAATGGATAGAAATTAATTAAGAAGAGAAGCAGCTACCTAACAGTGGCAACAATTAGCCAGCGGAATGGCTTGTCTTCAGAAGTTGTTGATGCTGCATCACTGGAGGTTTTTAGGAAGAGACTGGACAACCACTTGTATGGAATGATATAGGGTCTCCTTGAGCAGGGAGTTGGACTAGAAGACCATCTCTGTTATTCTGTTAAAGCCTCTCTTTATTTTCAGAGCTCTTTCCCCTTCATGTATTTCAATGTCAATGCCACGTGTTCTGAAATCACATAGCTATGTGACTTATGTTAGTGGGTTTTGGTTTTTTTTTGCAAACAACAATTAAATTATGGCTCAGGTATAATTAATCTTGATAAATTATTTGAAAATTAAGCCATTAAATTCATCAAGGGCACTTTAACTTTAACAACACTTTAACTGTTCCTCGACTTGCAACCACAATTGGAATCCAAATTTTCATTGCTAAGCAAAGGGGTTAAGTTGACCTCAATTTTGCAATCTCTTTTTTTTGCCACAATTCAGTACAGCTGTTAAGTGCATAATGTCCTCACTGCCTTTGTTGGACGTTACCTGGGAAGGTTGCAAATGGTTTTCATATGACTCTGTGATGTTGCAACCATCATAAATACATGCTGGTTGCTCCCAAATTTTGATCATGTGATTGTGGGGATGCTGTGATGGTTATAATTGTGAGACCAGCTGTAAGTCACTTTTTTTCAACACTGTTATATCTTTGAATAGTTGCTAAACAACCTTTGTTGAGGACTACTTATATTGTTTCCATTTCTCTATACAGTCAATCTATAACTTGAGTCCTGCTGTCCTTGAAATATTGAGTATACTCAAGAAACATCATACATAAATCAGATTTCCACATGGCTAATATGAGCTTCCAAAAAGATCACTCAATTTCCTTGTCCTACAGTAATAACACTTAACTTATATATTGCTTCCAACAATCTAAGCCCCCAATTTACCAGCCTCAGAAGCATACAAATTGAATTAATAATAATAATAATAATAATAATAATAATAATAATAATAATAATAATAATAATAATAATAATAATAGAAGGCTGAGTCGACCTTGGGCCAGTCAGAATCGAACTCCTAGTTGTGGGCAGAGTTAGCTTGCAACACTGCCTTCCAACCACTAGAGGCAACAACTCTTCTCAATCCCACTCCTCCCCAAAGTTCAACATAATAAATCAATGAAATACTACAACATAACAGAAATATGTCCTTTTTGATATTACTAGACACCAAGGCTGACATACATCTGAGGACAAAAGAACAAACTCAAACTCAACCCAGACAAGACGGAGTGGCTGTGGGTCTTGCCTCCCAAGGACAATTCCATCTGTCCGTCCATTACCCTGGGGGGAGAATCACTGACCCCTTCAGAGAGGGTTCGCAACTTGGGCGTCCTCCTCGATCCACAGCTCACATTAGAGAAACATCTTTCAGCTGTGGCAAGGGGGGCATTCGCCCAGGTTCGCCTGGTGCACCAGTTGCGACCCTATTTGGACCGGGAGTCACTGCTCACAGTCACTCATGCTCTCATCACCTCGAGGCTCGACTACTGTAACGCTCTCTACATGGGGCTACCTTTGAAAAGTGTTCGGAAACTTCAGATCGTGCAGAATGCAGCTGCGAGAGCAATCATGGGCTTTTCCAAATATGCCCATGTTACACCAACACTACGCAGTCTGCATTGGTTGCCAATCAGTTTCCGGTCACAATTCAAAGTGTTGGTTATGACCTTTAAAGCCCTTCATGGCACTGGACCAGATTATCTCAGGGACCGCCTTCTGCTGCATGAATCCCAGTGACCAGTTAGGTCCCACAGAGTGGGTCTTCTCCGGGTCCCATCAACAATGCCGCTTGGCGGGCCCCAGGGGAAGAGCCTTCTCTGTGGCGGCCCCGGCCCTCTGGAACCAACTCCCCCCAGAAATTAGAATTGTCCCCACCCTCCTTGCTTTTCGTAAGCTACTTAAAACCCACCTCTGCCGCCAGGCATGGGAGAATTGAGATACTCTTTCCCCCTAGGCCTTTACAATTTTATGCATGGTATGTCTGTATGTATGTTTGGTTTTTATATTAAAGGGTTTTTTATCGTTTTTATTATTGGATTATTATTGTACGCTGCCTTATTATTGCTGTTAGCCACCCCGAGTCTCCGGAGAGGGGCGGCATACAAATCCAATCAATCAATCAATCAATAAATAAATAAATAAACAAACTATCATAGCAGAAGTAAAGCGAGCACTCTGCAAAGCCGGAGCTGCAAATGCTGCGACAATGGTGCCCACACATATCTGCTCAACATGTGGCAGAACATTTTGTGCCTGCATAGGCCTTACCAGCCACTTGTGGACACATCGTTGACAGCCCACAACCTGTTACAGTCCTCTTTGAACACGATGGACGAACATCAGACGCATTATAACAGAGCTGAAAATAAAAATGGCTCAACTGCCAACGCAATTGATGGAATGAGATAGGTGGTTTTGGAGTTTTTGGAGACCTTGCGAGGAAGCACTCTGAGATTTAATTAACATTCAAGATTACAGCCTAAAATGCATTTTATCCCTTGCCAGTACCTGCAGCTCCACAAGAACAAGTATGTTAAATGCTTGAAAAGCAGAGAGGAAAATATCCTTAGTTTTTGTCACAACTGAGATAGAACAGATGGCACTTTTCTCCTTGGGACGGCAGAACTTCTAAGTCATCTCTTAGCTCTAATTTCGTTAGTTTGTACAGAAGAAGGTTATGCTACATTTGGTGCTAGCAACTGCAACAATTTTTCTCTTAGGACAGAAATTGCTCTAGCCCAGGGAAATGTCAATGCAGTGTTACCACATCAGCTGCTGTTTCTTACTTCTTAAATGCTATGAAGAAGAAACACATTCTTCAGATGAACTTGCATATTGCACGCTAAGTCACAATGCTATTCATCTGGTTTTGACTTAGCAGAGATACCATTATGTGCATACAATTCTCCCATGTCCAGTCAACGAAGCAGTGGAAGTGATGTGCCGGTGTCTGGAGGCTGTTGGGGCCTGGATGGGTGTCAACAGACTCAAACTCAACCCGGATAAGACAGAGTGGCTGTGGGTTTTGCCTCCCAAGGACAATTCCATCTGTCCTTCCATTACCCTGGGGGGGGGGGAATTATTGACCCCCTCGGAGAGGGTCCGCAACTTGGGCGTCCTCCTCGATCCACAGCTCACATTAGAGAACCATCTTTCAGCTGTGGCGAGGGGGGCGTTTGCCCAGGTTCACCTGGTGCACCAGTTGCGACCCTATCTGGACCGGGACTCACTGCTCACAGTCACTCATGCCCTCATCACCTCGAGGTTCGACTACTGTAATGCTCTCTACATGGGGCTATCTTTGAAAAGTGTTCGGAAACTTCAGATCGTGCAGAATGCAGCTGCGAGAGCATTCATGGGCCTACCTAGGTATGCCCATGTTTCACCAACACTCCGCAGTCTGCATTGGTTGCCGATCAACTTCCGGTCACAATTCAAAGTGTTGGTTATGACCTTTAAAGCCCTTCATGGCACTGGACCAGAATATCTCCGAGACCACCTGCTGCCGCACGAATCCCAGCGACCGATTAGGTCCCACAGAGTGGGCCTTCTCCGGGTCCCGTCAACTAAACAATGTTGGTTGGCGGGCCCCAGGGGAAGGGCCTTCTCTGTGGCGGCACCGACCCTCTGGAACCAACTCCCCCCGGAGATTAGAACGGCCCCTACTCTCCTTGCCTTTCGTAAACTCCTTAAGACCCACCTGTGTCGTCAGGCATGGGGGAACTGAGACATCTCCCCCGGGCATATACAATTTATGAATGGTATGTGTGTATGTATGTGTGTTTAGAAAATGGGGTTTTTAAAATGTTTTTAGTAGAAATTTAGATTTGTTATAAATTGTTTTTCACTTTGTTGTGAGCCGCCCCGAGTCTGCGGAGAGGGGCGGCATACAAATCTAAATAAATAAATAAAATAAAAAAATAATACGGCTGTTGTAGTTTATAAGCCATCTTAATGGCCACCACTACAGACTTTAGCGTAAGACAAGCATACTGCACTAAATATTTATTTATTATTTCATTTCTTGCTTAATTGTGTCCAATTCTTGGATACCATCTGGACATGTTCCGGTAAATTGCTTGGCAACATTTTTCATAAGTGCTTAGCCACTGGCTCCTTTGTAGGGCTAATAAAAGTGATTGGTCCAAGATCACTCAGTTGGCTTTGGATGCAAGGTGGGACTAGAATTCATGGTCTCCTGGTTTCTAGCCTGATGCTTAACCACCAAATTGGCTCTTAAGCCTTTAGTAGTAAATTCAATTGGTTGGTACTGCTTAAACTATTAAGCCAGAATCCAATGAGAGCATGGCTTAACACAGTGGTTCTCAACCTTTCTAATGCCGCGATCCCTTAACACAATTCCTCATGTTGGGGTGACCCCCAATCATAAGTCTAGTGTCAATTCTCCCAGCAGTTTAAGCTGATTGGCAGGAAATGCCCGATTGGTCGGATGGTAAAAATATGTTAAAAGGCGCCACAATAGAAGCTTTAGTTCCCAACACCATGGGAAATTTGTCTTTTTCCATGGTCTTAGGTGACCCCTGTGAAACAGACGTTCAACCCCCAAAGGGGTCCCAATCCCCAGGTTGAGAACCACTGGCTTAACAGAATGTGCATCTTGAAACTCGTGTCTGAGATTAAAACTCATTTCAGGAGCTGAGGGATGAATAGAAACATAGAAACATAGAAGACTGACGGCAGAAAAATACCTCATGGTCCATCTAGTTTGCCCTTATACCATTTTCTGTATTTTATCTTAGGATGGATATATGTTTATCCCAGGCATGTTTAAATTCAGTTACTGTGGATTTATCAACCACGTCTGCTGGAGGTTTGTTCCAAGGATCTACTACTCTTTCAGTAAAATAATATTTTCTCATGTTGCTTTTGATCTTTCCCCCAACTAACTTCAGATTGTGTCCCCTTGTTCTTGTGTTCACTTTCCTATTAAAAACACTTCCCTCCTGGACCTTATTTAACCCTTTAACATATTTAAATGTTTCGATCATGTCCCCCCTTTTCCTTCTGTCCTCCAGACTATACAGATTGAGTTCATTAAGTCTTTCCTGATACGTTTTATGCTTAAGACCTTCCACCATTCTTGTAGCCCGTCTTTGGACCTGTTCAATTTTGTCAATATCTTTTTGTAGGTGAGGTCTCCAGAACTGAACACAGTATTCCAAATGTGGTCTCATCAGAACTCTAGATAGCGGGATCATAATAATAGATTATGATAGATAATAATGAATAAATCAACTGCAGTCATTATCATCACTAAGCGATATATAATAATGATAAGAAAAAAGAAAAGAAAAGAAACAAAACCCAGGTAACAATTCTTAGGTACATAACTGATCTGAGGGCATTTCCACTCAGCCTTACAAGATTGTTGAGACAAGAAAGTACACCTTGATGAACTAGTCCTATTTTACTCTAAGGTTATTTTTACTGTAAGATTGTTTTAACAGAACCTTGCAAGACTGAAAGTTCACTTTTCCCCTTCTCTCTTTTTTTAGTTTCTGAAAAACTAAGCAGAGTCCCTTTTGAAACACCTCCCAAGCCCCCACCCCCACCCCAAATATGGCATCCTATGGCAACACTCTTATCAGACTGTTGCCTAGACTGCCAACCTGCCTTCCATTGAGGACCTTTATACTGCACGAGTCAAAAGAGGGCGGGGAAAATATTTACTGACCCCTCATATCCGGGACACAAACTGTTTCAACTCCTACCCTCAAAACATCGCTGCAGAGCACTGCACACCAAGACAACTAGACACAAGAACAGGCTTTTTCCGAACACCATCACTCTACTAAACAAATAATTCCCTCAACACTGTCAGACTTTCTACTAAATCTGCACTTCTATTCTACTAGTTTTTCTCATCATTCCTATCACCCATTTCCTCCCATGTTGACTGTATGACTGTAACTTGTTGCTTATATCATAAGATTTTTATTAATATTGCTTCTTCATTGCTTATTTGACCCCTATGACAATCATTAAGTATTGTACCACATGATTCTTGACAAATGTATATTTAATTTTATGTACACTGAGAGCATATGCACCAAGACAAATTCCTTGTGTGTCCAATCACACTTGGCCAATAAAATTCTATTCTATTTTATTCTATTCTATTCTATCTTCCTCTCCTGTCATTCTCACATAGGGAATTTAATTCAACAATTGCTCAAATTGTTTCAAGCCAGAAAGGTGATCATCTTCCTTGAACATATTCGTTTCTTTCAGACTTCTAAATCCCAAAGGGACAAATAAATCCCCAAATGACAGCCACTGCTCCCTCCAGCTGACTAATGAAATAAAACTGCTCTTCTGTGAGTGCCCCATCTTAATCTAGTATGGGGTAGCAAATATCCCCAATTTCATGCCCAAAGTGGAAATATACAATATGTTACCATCCCTCCTAGCCTTTTTGCTCTGATGGGAATTTAAGCATTTGCAGTGTTTGCGAAAAGAAACCAAAAACAACTCTTGATGCCTTTTCTTTGCACTTTTTAAAAGGATGTAATGCCAATCACACAGCCGTTTTGCAGCCAGGCACCTTCCCCGATATTATAATCAGAGCAGGAAGCAGCTGGAGTAGGAAACAGGGGAAGTAAAGTCAGTGTTTCCCACTCTAGGAGGAAGATGAAGAGTTGGGGGGAAATAGGAAGAGTTGAGGCTTGCTAGAACTCTGGATTGAAGAAACAGGTCAAACAAGAACACAAACTACCTTAGCACTGCAAGAAAAAAAGTATCCAGCTGTGCTCCGATTTCAAGGAAACCAGCACAATGCAACTCACCTCCATCCCCAATGTCATCTCTAAAAATGAGCCAGTGTTATGCAACCGGATCATTGCTTTGTCCTATGCTGTGTCCTGCTGACATGGCTACTGAAGGAAGAGAGAGAACTAGAGAAACTGCTGGCTGCAACCATCAGTATAAGGAGATTTTGACTTTCCTTTCATACAAAGCTGAGTCAGTACATAATCCTTACGTAATAATGTATTTGATAAATCATGCTTCCTTCATAGAGAGGCAGTTTGGGGTAGTGGTTAAGGCACCAAACTAGAAATCAAGATACTGTAAATTGTAGTCTTGCCAGGCATGAAGTTAGCTGGATGACTTTCAATCAGTCACTCACTCTCTCTACCCTAAGATGATAATGGCAAAAATCTTATCAAAAACTCTGGGTGGACTTGGCAACTGCCAGGAGTTTACTCAAAGGTACTAAGACAATTCATTGATGCACTGTATGTATCAATGAGAATAATAACATTAGATTTTAAGCTTGGGTTTCTTACATGGGGTATTTGTATTTATTTTTGTTTCTGAATCTACCGAGAAGGGCAGCCTAGAAATTAAATAAACAAACAAATAAATAAAGGTAGGTAGGTAGGTAGGTAGATAGATAGATAGATAGATAGATAGATAATTTCATCCCGATTTCCTTTAAGTTCTCCAAGCAGATACAAATGTTACACTATGTCACGTATCCATGTATAGGGTGTTATGTGACCCAGTCCCAACGTCACTGAGCATCAGGATCTGGACAGCTCCTCAAACTAATCCACTATATCAGTGATAGCGAACCTATGGCACGGATGCCACAGGTGGCACACAGAACCATATTTGCTGGCACGCAAGCCGTTATCCTAGCTCAGCTCCAATGTGTAAGTGCATTCCAGCCAGCTGATTTTCGGCTTGCCTGGAGGCTCTGGGAGGCCGAAAAACGGGCCTACTGGACCCAGAAGAGTTTGCGAAATCGGCTTTTTCAAGCCTCCAGAGGGCCTCCGGGGGGGGCATTTTTCCTATCCCAGGCATTGAATTATGGGTGTGGGCACTCGCGCATGCACAATAGCACACGCACACATGCTTTCGGCACCCGAGGGAAAAAAAGTTTGCTATCACTGCACTATATACCGGTAGTTATTTAAAGAACGGCCTCCAACCTGCACAGTTTGGCAGCCCAAATGGGAGGAAGGAAAGAGGGGAACTGGGCTGTGAGCTGGTGTTATATATGCATGCAACCCTTGTGAAAATGCTAGACTGGTGCACATACATGCAAGTATTCACCAGCCTGCCAGTCATGCAAATTGAGTTGTGCATGCACTCCAACCTAGCCACTCGCGTGGCCCAATTCCAAATATGCCATGGCTGAGTAGTGGTCTGCGGCCTGGGATTTGGAGACCCCTGATCTAAAGTGTAAAGGTCTATGAGTTCAGTTTCTGTAGACTTAATTCCATTGAATAACATCTGTCTTCCTTTGTCTAAAGAATTCAAAACAGGATGAAACTGATCATGTGGTGTTTCCTAAGAAATAGAACTAAGTTGAATTACTATCCCAACAGATTTAGTAGAAAGTGAACATTAAAAAAAAAGCAGGATATGGAAGTCGCTTAGAACAACATGAAAAATTATGTTACGGAGCAGCTTGCAGAGTTATGCTACTGGGAAGAAAGAAAGGAGATGCTTGGTGGGATGATAAATTGAAAAAGGCTTTGGGGAAAATGTATATTGCTGGGGAAAAAATGAAGATAAGGGAAATATATTGCAAATGCATACAAGGAGAAAAACACAGCTTAAAGAAAATAGTGAAATGGAGCAAGGAACGGTTAATATTCAGAGCGGCAAAGCCATCTGATGGAAATAAAACATTTTTCTGGAAGTGGAAAGAAGTGTAAACAAGGATCATTAGCAGTTCATGGAATTAAAAACAAAAGTAATAAAATCACTGTCAAGAAACAAGATACTGGAAGGCATATGTTAGAATATTATATGAAATAGTTCAACATGAAAATCAGACTCGCATACAGCCAATGTTAAGATTATTTCGTACAAAGAGTAATATAGATATGAAAATTAGTGCACTGAAGATCCAAGAAGTTGTATCTGGCAAGAAAAATAAACTGTGCAATTGCATGCTACACATACGGTAAGTGGCAAAAAAAAAAGTAGAACAAACAGGTACATTTGTGTATCTTTATAGAATATTTACTAAAAACTGGCAAAGAGATGGAGAAACTTTTAAGATGTTCAAGTGCTGATAAAAATGCAGTAAACACTAGCTGGCTAGTTACAAAGAATAAATATCTACAGGAAAAAAACAAATCGGCTGCATTTTCCTCCACTTCCTTCCATTATATAGAAACATAGAAACATAGAAGACTGACAGCAGAAAAAGACCTCATGGTCCATCTAGTCTGCCCTTATACTATTTTCTGTATTTTATCTTAGGATGGATATATGTTTATCCCAGGCATGTTTAAATTCAGTTACTGTGGATTTACCAACCACGTCTGCTGGAAGTTTGTTCCAAGGATCTACTACTCTTTCAGTAAAATAATATTTTCTCACATTGTTTTTGATCTTTCCCCCAACTAACTTCAGATTGTGTCCCCTTGTTCTTGTGTTCACTTTCCTATTAAAAACACTTCCCTCCTGAACCTTATTTAACCCTTTAACATATTTAAATGTTTCGATCATGTCCCCCCTTTTCCTTCTGTCCTCCAGACTATACAGATTTAGTTCATTAAGTCTTTCCTGATACATTTTATGCTTAAGACCTTCCACCATTCTTGTAGCCCGTCTTTGGACCCATTCAATTTTGTCAATATCTTTTTGTAGGTGAGGTCTCCAGAACTGAACACAGTACTCCAAATGTGGTCTCACCAGCGCTCTATATAAGGGGATCACAATCTCCCTCTTCCTGCTTGTTATACCTCTAGCTATGCAGCCAAACATCCTACTTGCTTTTCCTACCGCCCGACCACACTGCTCACCCGTTTTGAGACTGTCAGAAATCACTACTCCTAAATCCTTCTCTTCTGAAGTTTTTGCTAACACAGAACTGCCAATGCAAGAAAGGCAATATGGAAGAAAGAGCTCGGCAGGTCAGAAAACCCAAATAAAAAAAATAAGTGAAAAGTGTGTATATAGCAATGTCGCAACCGTTAAATAATTCTATTCTTGCTTATGGATAAAAAGTGGGAAAAGTGCGGGAACCAAACTTTCTAGAGGAAAACGGAAAGCAAAATGCAATATGTTGCATTCATCTTACAATGGCACAATTAGAAAACCAAAACTCATTTATTTCAGGGAGGAAAAAAAATACCCTCCAAATTTGTTTTTTTAAAAAATTTCATTAATTGCATGATCAAGATTTTCAGCTCTCTTACAAGAAAAGCTGCTAAAAGATTAATTGAGACATATATTACTATTAACCATCCTGCTCTCAAATTTCTGGAAATGTGTTCCCAATTGGGCTTCAGAAGGCTACCACAATTTAATTAGCCTTTCTATGTGTCAAATTGAAACATGCCTCTAAAATGATTAAACTGTTAATTTCTACAGCATCACTCCTTCCTGTAGATATACATATACAGTATATAGTTTTAAAACATTTAAATATTTATTTCCCCTATGATTTTATTTAATACATGTGAATTCCAGTTAGCTTCTCCTCCAGTTTACATAAGATTTAGAGTTGGTTAGTGTTATCATAGTGAAGGGCTGCAATTTTTTTTTACTACCACACTGTACGTGTGGCTTATTTTGTGAGTGTAGCTTGACAATCAGGTGACCGGGTGGCTTAAAGGTCACATCATGGCACCGGACCAGATTATCTCAGGGACCGCCTTCTGCTGCACGAATCCCAGCGACCAGTTGGGCCTTCTCCGGGTCCCATCAACTAAACAATGTCGTTTGGCGGGACCCAGGGGAAGAGCCTTCTCTGTGGCGGCCCCGGCCCTTTGGAACCAACTCCCCCCAGAGATTAGAATTGCCCCCACCCTCCTCGCCTTTTGTAAACTTCTTAAAACCCACCTCTGCCATCAGGCATGGGGGAACTGAGATATTCTTTCCCCCTAGGCCTTTACAATTTACGCATGGTATGTCTGTATGTACGTTTGGTTTTTATAATAAGGTTTTTTATTCAGTTATTTTAGTATTGGATTGGATTGTTACATGCTGTTTTTATCATTGTTGTTAGCCGCTCCGAGTCTACGGAGAGGGGCGGCATACAGATCCAATAAATAAATAAATAAAATAAATGTGACTGGGTGGGAGTGGCTTACTGACCAAGATAAGTTCAAATAGGTGCTTGGACTATTTTTCAGTTGATTAAGTCACATCATTTGAATAGCTACAAAAATGACAAATGCTAAACAGCATTATTTGATGAGGAGCACAGTAACATATTAAGGTTTTGTACTGAACCCACAAGGTTCATTATGATAACAGATTAGGCAAGTAGCTCAATTTTCTTTAATTGCTATAAAAGTTGAGTTCTAGATAATGATTAAAATGATTAAAGCTTTTATGGGTTAAAAACATACTATTTAATTATTTCCTATTTTAAAAGTAATTAAGGATCACAGTAAGCTACTAGAGAAGGCAAGACAATTAAAAAACTATTAAATATTTAATAAAGAGTGCATAAACTTACTACCCGCACCGCACCCTCCCCTCCCGGTGGGGGCAGAAGCCCATCACTGCATAGAGCCATACCTGTATACCTTCAGGCAATTAGCTGAGTCATGTTACTGGACCCCAAGAGGTAATCCAGGGGAAAACATGATATTAGTTCTATTCAGTAGTGGGTTTCACTTAATTTTACTACCAGTTTGGGAACGGAAGCAGGTGGTTGCTTTACGTACACGCAACACTTCTGCACATGTGCAGAGCATTTATTAAATAGTCTGGGCAGGTGGGCGGTGCGAACCAGTAGCAACCCACCACTGGTTCTATTGCGATTTATCAGTCTAAACAAGAGAGACAGTTTAGAGTAATCATTAAGATATCAGGCTAGAAACTGGAAGACTGTGAGTTTAAATCCTAAATGAAATGTACCCTGTTTTTGGAAGGAAAGATTTTGAAGATGAAACTCTTTTTTTTTTAATTACTAAAGTTGGAAGGGACCTTGTAGATCACCTAGTCCAACCCCCTTTTCAAGCAGGGGTCCCTACATCATTTTAGACCAATGGCATTCCAATCTTCTCTTGAAAGTCTCAAGTGTTTGAGCTCTCACAAGCTCTGTGGGCAAGCTGTTCCACTGGTTGATTGCTCTCACTGTCAGAAAGTTTCTCCTTATTTCCCAGTTGAATCTCTCCCTGGTCAATTTCCATCCATTGTTCCTTGTCTGGCCTTCAAGTGCCCTGGAAAACAATCTGACCCCTTCCTCTGTGTGGCAGCCCCTCAAGTATTGAATACTACTCTCATGTCTCCCCTGGTCCATCTCTTCACCACACTGGCCATGCTCAGTTCCTGCAACTGCTCTTCATATGTGATAGTCTCCAGTCCCCTAATCATCCTGGTTGCTCTCCTCTGCACTTTCTCTAGCGTTTCAATGTTTTATTTATTTATTATTTATTATTTATTAATTAATTGATTTGATTTGATTTGTATGCCGCCCCTTTCCGTAGACTCAGGGCGGATAACAACAGTAATAAAAACAGCATATAAAAATACAATATTAACACAGTTAAAACCCTTATTATAAAACCAAATATACAGACAGACATACCATGCATAAAATTGTAAAGGCCTAGGGGGAAAGAGTATCTCAGTTCCCCCATGCCTGTTGGCAGAGGTGGGTTTTAAGAAGTTTACGAAAGGCAAGGAGGGTGGGGGCAATTCTAATCTCTGGGGGGAATTGGTTCCAGAGGGTCGGGGCTGCCACAGAGAAGGCTCTTCCTCTGGGTCCCGCCAAGCGACATTGTTTAGTTGACGGGACCCGGAGAAGACCCAGTCTGTGGGACCTAACTGGTCGCTGGGATTCGTGCAGCAGAAGGCGGTCCCTGAGATAATTTTTGTAGTGTGGTGACCAAAACTGGATGCAGTACTCTAGGTGTGGCTTAACTTAGGCTTTACAGAGTGGTAGTAGTGCTTTAGCTCATGAGAAGAGAGGACTCATAGCAAAAGACCCTGAGGTTGAGAAGGTCTGAAGTCGAAGGAGAAGGGGACAGAGTATGAGATGGTTAGACAGTGTGAGCGACTCAAGGAACATGAATTTGAGCAAACCTCAGGAAGCAATGGAGGACAGGAGACCTGACATGCTGAAGTCCATGCAGTTGCAAAGAATTGAACAGGAGTTAGCAACTGAACAACAACAACCTGAGTTCAAAACCCATCTTAGGCATGACTGGATAACTTTGGAACAATCATTCTCTCTAAGGAAGGTAGTACAGTGGTACCTTGACATACGAGTTTAATTCATTCCAGACCCGAGCTCGTAAGTCGATCAACTTGCATCTTGAATGAATGCCTTTAGACTTTGTTTTTCGTGCCAAGATAACCAGAAGCAAGGAGATTCTTGCGCCACCTAGTGGAAGCTCGGCTCGTATCCCGAATTTGAGCTCGGGTGTCGAACAGAAATTTCGCTCGTGTCGTGGCTCGTAACTTGGAATACTCGCATGTGGAGCAGCTCGTATCTAGAGGTACTACTGTAATGGCAAGCCACTTCTGGGGGAAAAACAGCCTTGAGAAGAAAAACTGCAAGGACCTGTCCAGGCAGTTGCTAAGAGTCAACACTGACTGAAAGGCACCAATAATAAACAAGTTTATTCCAAGTACATCATTTCCAATGTACGGTCCTGTAGGACTGTTGGTTTAAAATAATGACCAGGGGCT
Source organism: Erythrolamprus reginae (assembly GCF_031021105.1). Lineage (NCBI taxonomy): Eukaryota > Metazoa > Chordata > Lepidosauria > Squamata > Dipsadidae > Erythrolamprus > Erythrolamprus reginae. The sequence goes on from NC_091954.1 coordinate 95,285,134, forward strand.
GTGAAACTGACAGCTTCTTTTGGACTACGTTTTCATTTGTAACCTTATTTAGAAAGCAACAAGAAGTTGTTTCTTTTTCCTTCCTAGCATTTTCCTGCAGGTGGCGGCTTCCCTGTTCTCGCCCCAGATCAACTGAGTGTTGATTCATTGGTTGCGACAGCAACAAGAGTCCCCATCAAATATCTAGTCTTTTTGCATCCAAGTTGTTTTGCTGGTAGAATGACAGATTCTCCCAGTGCTCCAAGGCAATATGTTAAATCAATAAAGTAAGTTCCTGACTCTGCCCAGACACTGCAGATAACCTTAGAAAAATCACATTTTACTGGAAATGCACTTTTTAAGCTAATTTTTTCTCGTTTTATTTTAAAACAGAGATATGCATGCTAGAATAATATTCCAAGGAAATCTAGTTTTTAAATCAAATTCCAAAGTACGCGGTGAAACATATTTTCTCTTTCCTAAGCTGAAGACACCCTTCAGATAATTATATCTTCTGCTTTTTTTCTTTAACTCAATCACTATACTATCTCCTTGACTTACAATAGTTAGTTTAATGACCATTCAAAGTTACACACGGAACAAAGAGACTTATATTCTGAAAAATACAGTATTTTAAATAGGCAACTTCCCAAAGAAAAATATATTTTGTTTCAAACAAAATTTCATTCTTCTGAAATTACTGGAATTTTGGACAGCTATTATTCTGCTGTCACATAAATTTGCTTAATTTTTTTTACAGTGATTTTGACCCTAGTGCCTTCCCCACTATTTTAAAAGGTCGTAAATCTCCCATAGTACATATAGTACATAGTAGGCACAGGACAGAGTTAAGGCCTGGACGTCCTAATAGGAGCAAAGAGTTTGGGTCTAAACTGCTTCAATTTTCTCTAAAGATGCATAAATTATACACCCGTCCATCTATCTCCAATAGTACTACGTACCTATTGGCTCTAAATTTTATTTTCTATTTCTGTTTCTCTTCTGCTGAATTTAATGAATCATTTTATATAATAGATATGATGGTTCTTAATACTTGAGTTTGGGGCATTTCTTGCAAGTTATGAAAATAAAATGATTAAAAAAAAAACAAATTCAGAAAAATGAATGTATTATTCAGATACTGCCAAGACTTAATATTCTTTTGGTTAGTGAAATTTCTGAAATGCATTATGAAAACACAGTAAGTGCATTTATCCATTCTTTTGCTTTACATATTCATTAAGGAACATAAAACAATTGAAACCTGTCAGTCACAGGCACCAAACCGTATTAAACATGAATCAGTTGCAGTAGAAGCGGTATCCTAGAGCAGTGTTTTTCAACCAGTGTGCCGTGGCACACTAGTGTGCCGTGAGACATGGTCAGGTGTGCCGCGAAGCTCAGAGAGAAAGAAAGCAAGAGAGAAAGAAAGCAAGAGAGAGAGAGAAAGCAAGAGAGAGAGCAAGAGAGAGAAAGAAAGCAAGAGAGAGAGAGGGAGAGAAGGAGAGAGAGAGAAAGACATAGAGGGAGGTAGGGAGGGAGAGAGAAAGAGAGCAAAAAAGAGGAAGGAAGGAAGAGAAAGAAAGAGGGATGGAGAGAGAGAGAAAGAAAGAGGAAGGAAGGGAGAGAAAGAGGGAGGGAGAAAGAAATAGAGTGAAGGGGAGGAAGAGAGAGAGAGAGAATTTTTTTGTCCAAACTTTTTTAGCCCCCCCCGCTCAATGTGCCCCAGGGTTTCGTAAATGTAAAAAATGTGCCGCGGCTCAAAAAAGGTTGAAAATCACTGTCCTAGAGAAATAAATGTACAAGGATAAAGAAGTTGAGAGGGGAATATTTTGAAAATGTTATTAAGTTCTAAAACCTCTTGAGGAGAAATGAACAGCAGGATTAAAATAACCATAACAACATAAAACACATATATTATTGAGTTTCTTTTTTTCCTCATGCTTGTAATCCCTTATTCTTGGAAGATGAAATATATTAGAAGTGAAAAGATCAACAATGTTCCTTCTAACAATAATGAAGTCATCAAGAAAATGTCCAGAGAGAAAACACAGACTGTAGAAGGAAGACATATTTAACTAGACTGCAACATACCCATCTTCCTGTTCCCTTCCCTTCCCTATCCTGCCCTTCCTTCTGTTGTGGTTAGCTCTGGCCCAGCTCCTGCCCCAAGGACTGTGGATGTGGGGGAGGCATCCACATTTTGCAGGCCTGTTTTCTCCCCCCTCCCCTGGAATCTGAAGACATGAGTGACAGGGAGGAGGAGAGTGGGGCAGACAGCTCAGAAGGAGATCAATTATCTAGCTCCTCCTTGGATTCAGAACAAGAGTTAATGATACAGCCACGCATGCGGAGAGCGATGCATAGGCAACAACAACTGAGAGAGTATTATCAAAGAAAATGAGGCCACCTGTGCTTGGGTGGGGCTGTGGTAATTAGTGAGGCTGCTTTAAAGAGCAGCCTGTGGGTTTGGCCATTGTGGAGGATTATCTGATCGTTGTGTTTCGTGACTGCTTTACTGACTTTGACCTTTTGTGTGCTGATTTTTCCCACGCTTTGAAACTAAACCAGGGCAAAGTTTGTTTCACGTTGTGAAAGAAGAAGGACTGTGAATTGCCTCACAGCTGCAAGCTAAGTATCACAGAACTGATAAGGGACTTGTACAAATTACCAGTTTGTTTGGAGACGAGTGCTCTTTGCTATACCAAAAGAGGGCTTGGTTTAAGTGAATTTTCATTATAAAGAACATTGTTTTGAATTTTCAAACGTGTGTGTGTCTGAAATTGGTACCTGTGAATTTTTGGGAGGATTCTACCAGAGAGCCCGACAGAACACCTTCTTTTGCAATAAGGAATAGATTTTTGTTTACAGCAATTCTCGGAAGGAATGGCAAAAAAAAAAGAGTTAAAAAGGCAATTGTTATCTCTATTGTATAGGATAACATCTGAATATTTCCTATTCTCTCTCTAAAACTAACAAAAAGCATCAACTAGTAGTCACAGGCAATAATTATCTTAATGAAACACCAGTTGAAAATGGGTGGAGACATGAGGATAGAAGGCAGAAGCAAAATAAATGTATTTCACTTCATTGAGTGTTTTTCTCATAAGCTGAGATTTGCAACAGCTGTTCCAATGGCATTTCTAAAAATTCTTGCTATGTGAACCATTTGTTCTTCAGATGAAAAACTTACTGTGGGAGTGATACTCCACAATGAATCAATAATATATTAAGAAGCTTCTGTCCAGCAGGCAAAATAAATGCAAAAATATGCTAGAATTGGGTGGGGGAAGGAAACCCAGAGCTGTTTTATTATTCTCTGTTCTTGAAAGTTTTGAATGAATCCAATTTTAAAATACAAGTTATGATTGTCTTCCGTGAAAGCACATGTAGGGAAACCAAACTAAAGCAGAATCTGTTCTAAATTACAGTTGATTAGGGAAAACCTCTATTTATTAGGTTTAAAAATTAAAGAAAATTGGTCCAGGGAACTGAAAGTGAAACTTCAAAAGTTGAAACTTCAATTTTAGATCTCTGTATCTCTCTCTCTCTCTCTTTCTCTCTCTCTCTGCGTGTGTGTGTGTACCCTAAGACCCATTAGGTCTTATTTTTGGGGGATGTCTTATTTTGCAGCCACCTATCTGCTCCTTCCTACCTTCATGGCATCGGACCAGAATATCTCCGGGACTGCCTTCTGCCGCACGAATCCCAGCGACCAGTTAGGTCCCACAGAGTTGGCCTTCTCCAGGTCCCGTCGACTAAACAATGTCGTTCGGCGGGACCCAGGAGAAGAGCCTTCTCTGTGGCGTCCCCAACCCTCTGGAACCAGCTCCCCCAGATATCAGAGTTGCCCCCACCCTCCTTGCCTTTCGCAAACTCCTTAAAACCCACCTCTGTCGTCAGGCATGGGGGAATTGAAATTTTCCCTTCCCCCTAGGCTTATAGAATTTATACATGGTATGCTTGTATGTATGATTGGTTCTTTAAATTGGGGTTTTTAAGATTATTTTTTTAATATTAGATTTGTTTACATTGTCTTTTTTATTGTTGTTAGTTGCTCCGAGTCTTCGGAGAGGGGCGGCATTCAAATCAAATCAAATCAAATCATAAATAAATAAATTTGCTTGCCCTCAACAGCTTACAAGGCTTCCCAGGGCAAACTCACTTTTCGCCTGGACGGAGAAATTACAAGAGACTCAAAGCTTCATGTGTTTGCAGATGGGATGCTTTGAAACCTCTATTAGGCCTACCCCCCCCCAAAAAAAATCGGGCTAGGGCTTATTTTTGGGGGGTGCCTTAATTTTTGGAGAAACACGTTATATATAAAATCTCACAGTTGCTTTCTTTAGGTAAATGACCTTGTTTCTTGCATCTTCATATTCTCATCTATTGTTTTAAATAACATTTCATGAGACTATGGTCTTTCCTATAATAACAATGATCAATTCAATAATACAGAACTTGTAAAGTTCATGCATATTCATGGCACGTTTGCCCCAATTTTTCTTGTTCTTCTCTCATTGTCTTAGCTTTCTTTCTTCTTACCTTTTCTTTTCTTCTCCGCTGTTGCAAAACTAAAATCAGTTCAGGCTAGTTTGCATAAGAAGTTCTTAAATTTAATTTCTGTAACTCCCATCGCTTCTTTCCATCCTCTGTAGTACTAACCTGAAGATCCCAAGACTATTTATGCTAAACTGTGATTGCTCCACGTGAAAGAGTCATCTCCCAAACTACAAGGACAATGGAACACATTAATTTCATTTGAACCTTATGTATTGCAAGAAAGCTGAGATTGCAAATGTACAAGCACATTTTTTTTTTAGCAACAAAGTGGCTGTGCCTTTGGAATTGAACTATCATTTATTTTCATTATACTCTGATTTTAGTATTAATTCTCATGCATGAAAAATGAAATGGAGGAGGAGGGGGAGAAAGCATAATGAAGTGCAAAATCTTTATCAAGCTGGTAAACAAGACAGTTTCATGCTCAGTGAAGGAAATATGAGAGGCTAAGGCAATGAAAGCCGATTAATTTTCTCTTTTCATAGCAAACTTACAGTAATATGAGTACAGTATATCCAAAGGGCTACTAAAACAACGGAGACAAAGAGAAGTTCATTTTCTCCTTTTTATATGTGTACATGCCCAATTTATCTCACCATGATTATTTATAGTAGCTCACG